>NC_085866.1:4078608-4378608 GCF_034702125.1 Engraulis encrasicolus
CACACATCCTCTCCCTCTCACACACACACCCTCTCTCTCTCTCTCTCTCTCTCTCACACACACACATCCTCTCTCTCACACACACACACCCTCTCTCTCTCCCTCTCTCTCCCCCTCCCTCTCTCTCACACCCCCCTCCCTCCTTTCCCGCACTCTCACACACTCACTTTTCTGACTCACACACACAGTCTTTTTACTCATCTTGACTATCATAGGTCCGTCTTCTTTTCTTTTCAATGCTGTCCTGCTATGGTGGCTTAACTGTTCCCATGATGATGTGTGCTGTAGTGTATGTTATTGCAGATTAGAATGCACACGTCATCTACATGTTGTATTGAATAATTACATCACCAACAACAACATTGGCCGTCAGACTACAAAAGAAACATCAGCAGTACCTTGGTTGTCTTGACAAGTATACTTTGCAGATGATGTATTTGTATCAGGTTGGCCTCTGATCTCTACTCTCTCTTTAATTTAGAAATTCAACCAGGACTCTTTTTCGTTCAACTTTTTTATTCACCAGCCAAAATGGCTATTTGGTGTTGATATAGGCAAGAACACAGTCACTAATGGATTAAAGTGGCTAGTAACCTTTCTTTTTCTACCAGCCAAACAGAATTTTCAACAGCATTTGGCCGGTTTGCAAGTGTTAATTTAGAGCCCTGAATTTAAGCACTGAAGTGAAATAAAATCTGAACAGTCGTCTAAGAAATTCTACAAAAAGAAAGGCGAAAGGGGAAGCTCACACAATGTTGATGTGATGACCAAATTCAAAGTTGGCAGTCTGATTACACAACACCTGTCTGAGGTTCTGTTTTGGAGTGTCCCTTCAAAAGACCTCCTGGGAAACAGACAAAAGTAAAGTCAAAAGCCCAAATCCCCCTGGATTACGTACTGCAAGTATAAAAATGTCTATCCGTGCTGAAATGTCTGAACGTTTAAGATCCAAGCCTGACGGCACAAGCATGACCTGCGTGTGTGTATGCCTGGGTATCATGTGAAAACCATAATTATGGCATCGACTTTTTTTCCACAACAAACCGAAAGCCACACCTTATAATGCCGTATTGTTCCTCATTCTCGCTCACATGATTTAGTGGTAGAAGTGGCAACATTCGCAAACGTTAAGTTATGCAGGTTTCCCCAGGCTTTTCGCCTCGCACAAGCTCTTGGTTACATCTAATAAAAAAAAGAAAAATATCTGTCTCCGAAAGCTTGGTAAATCAAAAGAACACAAAGAGGATTTGATGTGCAGATAATTTTCTTTCATTTATCAGTTTTTGTTTTATGTTTGGCACCTTTTAATCTTGATTGGAAAACTGACAAAGGTTTGTGAATGGGCAACGAAAAGTTAATCCTGTCTCTCTCTCTCTCACACACACACACACACACACACACACACACACACACACACACACACACACACACACACACTTCCATGTAGTAGCGACAGCTGTTTCACTTCTGTATGAGAGGGTAGCGAGGGCTGCATTCTTGACTTGCTCAATGCAGCATCAGTACCTCTTCCACAAAGGAAGAAGACTCGCAGCTCAAACTGCCAGGGCCGCTGCTAAGCTTTTGGAGACCCTGGGGGGTTGGTGTGGCGCAGTGCGCTAAGCCCCCCACTCTTGGGCTTGCATGCCCATGGGGACCCTGGTTCAAGTCCGGACGGGGTCATTTCCTACCTCATCTCTCTCCACACTCACTTCCTGCTTTTGGAGCCTCTAAGCATAACTGGTCAGGAGCCTCTAAATTTAGGGTTCTTAGACACATGAGTAATCATCCTTTACTCAAAGTTGAACTCATCCACCATAGGATAACCAATGACCTTTACCATGCATTTCAAAAAGCTGACACGTCTCAACGCGCCTTATGGAAAAAGTTTGTGTATTAAAACAAATCACAATGCAATTGCGATTAAAAGGTGCCAAACAAAAACGAAAGCTGTGAATGAACAAGTCCGACAGGCGGACAACAGATGCGTCCGTCTATGCCCGTTCTGAACCTTTTTTGCCCAAACGCCCCCTTGGCCTCCTCATAACCTGTCAAGGCAATTTATCAATAAGCCTACCATGTACTGTATAAGCCTGGATTTGAAAAAGTACCATAGGATTTCAACAGTGTTGGGCAATTTACTGAAAAACTGTAATGCATTGCTGATTACATGTTACTGTCTTTTCAAAATAATCCCTTACACTACATTTAGCAATGTGGGGACCTAAGGCGAATTTAGCTTAGGGGGGCCATCGGTCCATCCCATATCACATTTTTTTTAACATAAAATCTCTATTTTTGTTAGGCTATTTTTTTTTTTTAAATCACTTTTTTTTTTTTTTTTTTTTTTAAATTACAAACATAAAAAACAGGCAAACATTACAACCCTTTCTGGACAGATTTCAATGAATAGGCTATTTGCAATTTTGCATAGGCCTACATTAAATAAACTAAAATGTGAAATTCTCTTTTCACCTTAATATGAGAGCAGTGATGTCCCCCCCTCACTGAAGTGTTATTTCATGTGTGAGCATGATGCTGTCACCTATTTGAAGTGACGTTGATGTTGGATTCAGTGGCGGAACAATTGCACACAGGGCCCCAGGGCAAGACACTTATAGGGCCCCCTACACAGCTTGCCAAGCTCACACTAGGGCCCCCACCACCAATATGAGAGGGCCCTGGGCCCAGGGGCAAGTGCCCTGCCCGCCCTCCCTATAGCTCCAACCCTGGTTGGATTTCATGGAATACTTTTAAACAGGGCCGCGTTAACCCTCGCCGGGGCCCGGTGCAGATGCAATCCGGGGCCCCTACGCCACATTATTATGAGCCATAGCCTATTCAAAACGCATGAAACAACCCAGGCTACACGTTCTACTCCAACACAAAAAAAGGGTGCGCGGAACCCCCTGCTGAGTTCACTAGTCGCAACGCAAGTCATGGAAGCCTAGCCAGCTGACAGGGAGGAGATTCTGTGCACTACCGTTTAGCAGAGTAAACGTCGGCTCAGCTAGAACTACCAAACAGAAGCACAACCAAAAGTCTCTTATTTTTGCTACGTTGCTGCCGACCAATTTGTCGAATCGAAACCGTCGTGGGAAACACGTGTTAATTAATGTAACTTCCAATGGCCTAGGAAAGACTGGCTGTCTGTCAAAGGAAAGTAGCCTACTCAGCTGTCGCTTAACGTGAGGAAGGGGAATCCCCTTAGCAGCGAACCACAGCAAAGTGAAGCTGTCACGAAATCCCCTCAAAATGTACCATATAGGCTACCAATTAAGAATTCAGCGGTTTTCATCTAGATGGTGCATTACAATGCAATAGTGTGCAATCATTACAGTAGATTATGGTGCAAACTCGTAGGCCAAATGTTTAGATGTGGATGTGGATGTATCACGCAAGTTTTTTTCCCTCCCAGATAAGAGCCACTTGCTAACTGAACAATCCGCGAGTGGTACCCAGGCATGTTTTAACTGAACACAAAGCCGAACGCAAAGATATACGCTGACAGAGCATCGACATTAGACCTATTACAGTGCTTTAGGGAAATGCGACTAGCCTATATCATTTTTGTGTTTGCTAGATTGGCTTGCCCTGTTGTTGTCAGACTGTCAGAACTTTGAGTGCTGGTTGGTGCACTTGCTACGTAGCATTATTGTGAACACTTTTTAAAAAACACCTCAGAAGTGGTCCTCGCCGCGCCATGCAATACTTTTGTTTCGCGAATGCAGTTGGCTGCGTGATTTATTTCCCCATGTTTTAACAATAGAATAAGATAAAGTTAGGTTGGTGTGCTGTGCTCTGTTTGCTTAGCTTAAGCCTACATGATTGCACAAGTCCATGATCGCTATGCAATAATTACAAAAAGAGATTATAACACTGACCAAAAATGGATAACGTTGCCAACCTTCTCTTCAATGGGTTAATCCATGCCGGGCTGAAGTTTATCCGTACAATCTGAGGCAAGTGCTGACGCCGAGTTTCTCGCATCTTTTTTAGACAGTAGCCCATCATCAAACTATAAAATTATTGACCACCGTTTTCACTGGTGGCACACAACCAGAAGCATCTGACTGAAATGATAAGTTACGACCTCCGATTCCTGCGTGCATGCAGAGGCGATTCTAGCCTCAGTAGGGGGCCCAAGCGAGAATTAAAAAGAAAGAACACTTGTAACAAATCGCCACTACTGTTCCCCAGCTACAGTCTTGGGGGGCCCAAGCTGCCTGTCTAGCCTGGTGACAAGATATGCATATGCGCCTCTGCTTGCCTACGGATGGCGAAATGCGTCAAAAGTACAATTGATTGTCTCAAATATCGTTTCATATTTTCCAATCTCACGACGTCCGGGGCCCCCTCTAGTGGCGGGGCCCGGTGCTGCAGCACCGGTTGCACCATAGGATAACGCGGCCCTGCTTTTAAATGCCGCTTTGGGAAGAAAACAGAGTAGGCGACAGGTGAACTGTATTTCTGTCAAAACAGTGGTTTGCAGGCGTTTGCGTTTTCACGTGGATATTGTCTTCGTGGACCGTAACAGACAAACCGTAAGTTCCATAAACTAATCAATGAGACATTGGCTACGTGTACATGATGTTTTTAAGTCCGATTTAATAAATGCGATTTAAATAGATCGGATTAAGAGTTATTTTGCGATGTGTATACATGGCACTTTCACTTAAATGCGATTAAACGTCTGGGGAAAATAAAGCATTGCGATTGGACTGAGGACGCACGTGCTGAGCGAGCCAAATAAGGCACGGGGGCGTGGTTCAATGCCACCGAGATGCAGGTCATCTTCCCCACGAAAATCGTTGCCTCAGGCGGACTGAAATCACAACATTTCCCCCTTTCTCCCTGGATCATTTACAATGCTACATTAGCTACCCTGTTAGCATAGAAAAACGAGTGGTCAAATGGTAATGTGGAGTAACTTTGTTGTGCTTCATTACTTCGTGGGGCACTTTTACATCAATATATGGAAGCCACAACATTTATAGTCGCTTAGGGACTTTAAATTAAGCAAAACTTTCATGTGAAAATCCACAGGAAGTGCCGCCATGTTTTTCTCACTGGCAAAGAGCACGGTTGGTTTGCACGCATGAGCTCCAGGCCAAAACTGAGCGACTGCCACCTTGTGGACACAAGAGGGAATCACAGGAGGGAATCACAATTCAGAAACGCATCACGGGAGGGAAACACATCACGGGAGGGCGGACGGACGGACGGACGGAGGGACGGAGGGACGGACGGACGGACGGACGGACGGACAGACACCAAAGCCATCTAAAAATGTCCGTTCTTAAGTCCTTTTTAATGGCCAAGCTTTCGGTCTAATGACCTTCCTCAGGGCTGAGTAATTGATTGCAGACATTTTTCAGCCTAAATTCAAAAGAAAAGGTTGATGCAAGATTGCCTCCATGACACATCGCCATATGTCAACTAGTCGTCTAGTTACTTTATCTATCTAGTCACTTCCTATTTGGATATCCTTCCCATTACACCCAAAACATTGCCTAGATATCACTAGACCTAGTCACACAAGTGAGATAAGGTCTGAAGACCTGCCCACAGTAAATCCCGTGAGGGGTGTGTGGTTTACAACTGACAACTGCTGTTTATTGGGCATTACAAATGTATATCATTTGGCATATGTATCCATAGCCAATCATGTCAGTTGTACAGTATGTATTCAAACAAACTGCAGTAATCGCCTTTCCACGCCTCCCTACTTTCTGATTGGAGAGAGACAGGGACCATGATCTGGTCCCCTTGCGGAGGGTAGACTCCATGCTGTCTTTCAGATCGGAACGACAAGTGCAAAGCATCATGGGGTTTCCCAGGCTAGCCAAAACAGCCCACATCTACCCATCTTTAGTGGTAGGCTGAGTTTAGGGAAAAAAGAATATGTTATCATGACGTCAACTACTTCATGAGTCAACTACTTCATGGGTAGTTTTTTGGTTTCAAAATGGCCTGCTATCCCTTGCATGATCATAAACCAGGACATCACCGTAATAACATTTTCTAATGCATTTTTGTTGATCATTTACAGGCTTCACAGGTCTACATGGGCTTCCTTCCGCGTTAGATTTCAACATCCCCAGCCGACATAAACACCTTTAGCAGTAGTGTAAACTTTGCCTCCAATTCGTTGTAGAAGTGACGCCACCATGGAACGCATGGCTTATAAGCAGCATGCCTCTACATTTAAGGAAACCGTGACCCTATACCCCTGACAAATAGACATGCCATGCACAGGCAGTGCACAGTCTTCATGTTTTTCTATGTTCTTTTAATGTATTGTGTTGTATGCTGGATATGTGAGTGAGTACTGTATGTAACGCAGTGATTGTTGAATCCCAAAACAAATTTCCCCCTGGGGACTATTGAGTACACTCTACTCTACTGTACTCTACACAAACTGCTGAAAGTACAGCTTTCTTGTGCTTTTGGTGACTGAGAAATGTTTATGCCCGTTTGCACTTCTGGAATTCGTAGTTCTGGCATTTTCACATCTGTAATATTTTATAACGGTGTATAACTAACATCTATTTTAATCTAAAAATGAGGAATCATAAAATATAGCCGAAATAGTTTTTTTTAACATTTGGGTTACGTCTTAATATACAGCACATAATGCATAAGGTGAGCATTTTCACCTACTGAACTTGAAACCGTTTTATTTTGCAGACTGAGTGAAAGCAGCCAGTCTCAGACAAAAAAAGAAATGTAAGTCCCGACTCGTCTCATTGAAGTTGCGTCACTGAACACTAATCCAAACTTCAGTCAACCCAGACATGTGAGTCACCCACGCAAGCACAGCACACGACACACAAACTTCCAGTGTGAGACGAAGTGTAAAAAAAAAAAGAGAGAGGAAGAAATCTCACTGTCAGACCATGTAAGAGCAAAAGAGATTGAATAAAAGATACGAAGCTGAAGGAAACGATCAAACCGAAAAGATAATAAACAAAACGCAGACATGAAGATGTCATGAATTACGTTTCAGAAGGAGCCTCTTCTACTTGAGCGACGCGTATGGTGCTTTCCCACAGCGGCGCCCTATTGAAACGTGTATTTGTAATGGGGTGGGGAGTGCTGGTTACTAAGGAGACGAGGGCGGCCACACCTTGAGGAGGACCCTGTCTGAGCCTGTCAAGGCCGCAGCTGAGAGGAGCGGGAGCAGGAGGAGGAAGCTGTTCCTGACATGCTCACTCACTCATTCGCACCATGCAATTACACACACACACACACACACACACACATACACTGAAACGCATAAAGCTGGAGGGTGAGGGCTCTGAAATGCAGAACTGACAGACTGAGAAAATCATTTGTCGCAAATGCCATACAGCTCTATAATTTGTCAATTAAAGGTGAACTGTGCCGGAAATGGTCAAAAAAGGTACTGCAACTATGCTGCTCATTGAAACTGGGTTGCCTATAGCCAAATTGTATCTTTTCATGAAAGTTATATTTCCTTGTATGGCCGAAGTACAGTAATTTTTGCAGCTAAAAATTTATATTTCTGGATATTCAAAATGGCGGAATATGGAGAAGATCCCCCTTTTCATGTATGAAAAGTGCAAGTCATAAAGAATACTTAGAATTTGATGGTGGTGGTAAGTATTCATGAAAAAGGTAACATTAGTGAATGGGCAGCATGAATTCTGGTAATAAACAACTAAAAATCTCACACAGTGCACCTTTAAGGACAAAGACAAACTTCAAGACTTTTCTGCATAATGAACACCCTTATTTATTTTTGAACTATTTTTTGTATTATTATCATTATTATTTTAAATCTATCTATACAGAGCAACCTGGAACATGAATCTCCCCTTGGGCATAAATAAAGTTTAAATCTAATCTAATATGATCTATTAAGAGCACATATTTGAATGCTCTGGAGTTTTGCAGCATACAAAAAAAAAAAAAAATCAAGTTTGCCAGTGAAGCTACAGGGTGAAAGGGGTTTCTTTTTTTGTGTGGCACAGACGTCAGGTAGAGTAACGGCATTTAATACCCATAAATTAATTAGTAATTTGTGGTTGGTATGCTGCAATGAATATGCTTCTTAGATAGCCCACTAAAAACAAAGAAAAAAGTCCATACAATAGTAGCACTGTCTGTTTTTGCATTGCCTGACGTGTGCTACTGCTGAAACATCACTGCCCTGACAACTTGTGTGATACTTGGTGTTTTTGTTTGCAATATCTGCATTTCACGCCATCACTCACTCATTGCGGTGAGATTTGATCCACCGCTTATCTTCAACTGTTGGGACTAATTAAAAAAGGAATGTGTATGGCCATACCGTGGCGTCGGATCCCTGCCCAGGTCATTTGGCATTCCTTCCCCGAATCTCTCCCCCAACCCATTTCCTGTCCCGCTCACACAACTGTCCTATCAATAATAAAGGCAAAAAAGCCAAACAATATTGCTCATCTTCAACTTTTGGGACTAGATTAAAAGGGTGTGTGTACAAGGTGCGTACTGCAGTGAGAATGTGGATAATGATGTTGGTGAAACATCAAATAACAAACATCGTTTAACAATCATTGTGATGAGCGGCACCCTATTCCTAACACCTCGACAAGCCCATTAGAGAGAGACCCCAACATAAATGGTCGTTTCCTCAAATCAGATGACACAGCGGACTGAAAATACTCAAAACATATTCTACCACTCAAAATGAAGTTTATTTATTTTCTTACGAAGGGGTAAAACAGTTGAAAGGTGTACAGTGCCTACACGCAGCAGCAGGCAAAAACCATGACCTATATTATTAAAAGTATTGAAACGATGATAGCTAGTATAAACTCATTCCACCATTTGACACCTCTGGGGTCTATACCAAGATGCTGGCCCATAATCTACTAGAAGAGCCTGGAGTCCTCATTTGCTTCAGAAAATAAGGACCCAAGGCTCTTCTATTAGATGATTTACCTCTTAACTTAACCTGCTTTACTCCTGCACCAGCTTCTTAGTATAGGCCCCCGGCTGGTTGGCTGGTACAGTCTGAACGAACGCATGGGCGGCCCAAGAACCGCATGGCCAGAGCATAAATAAAGGCAATCCCTTACAGTGCCAACAGGGGCGCCGTTGAGCTGAGCTCTCCTTAGCTCACATTCAGAGGCAGGAAGAAAAAAATAGTCTCTGCATCCATAAAGAGAGTCCCATACATTGCTGACATTCAGGTGGGTACCCATCCTGGGGGTGTGTTACATCTTGTTTGCAGTTGAATTGGACTGCTTGACAAAGCTTGGTCTGTAGAGTCCTTTGAAGACGTGGACCTTGCCTGCTCCGGTCAGCTCAAAGCTGTAGTCGGTGGTCACATATGGCAGGTCCCCGTCCACTCCGCCCTGGAAAAGAGTAGAGTAGAGTATAATTTATCAATACAGAGGGACATTAAAGGTGTCCAGTAGCATACATACATTAATACAGGAAAAAAACACACACAGGCATTAGTATACACACATCATTACACACATATTCACCATACAGCACACGCTTACATACATTTAGCCAAAGTCAGATCTCTCTCTCTCGCACACGCACGCATGCACACACACACACGCACACGGAATAAGGAAGCACTTCTGTCTGTCAGAACATCAACACCACATTTCCATTCACACCAGACTTAATCCTATAATCGCTTAATTATGTGCTCCTAATATAATCCTGATGACTTGGGAAATGCAGTTGATGTTTGCCATTACTACATCATGACATCATCGCACTACTCTTTAGGTATGAACAGCCCTGACGTGACGTGACATTAGTGCCGGAAGTAATTGACTTTGTATGGATCAGAAGGCAACAAAAGCAACAAAAATGTTAAGTGGCGACAAGAGCAACAGCAACGACAGTAAGCTTGATGGTAATAATGTGCTACGACACATTTTGGAGACAGCCAATTGGAATGTTGCAATGCTTGAATTCCGCTTTGTTGTTTTTGTTGCTGCTGGTGTGAAGATGTCCTGTGAAGCCTTCTAGACTTCATGTAACTTTTGTGTCCTTCGTTGTGTTTACAAGGATAGTAGGGACTTTTATAAAGCAACTTCGCAGCTGACTAAGACCCAAATCAAGCTCCACATACTGTATAGTAAGTCTGAAAACAAACTATAACGAAACAGAGTACACAGCACATTTTTAAAGGAATATACAATTACCGGGATATTACATCGACATGAATTCATAGGGAATCTAAAATGTAAATCATGGCAATACAGTAGATTGACAAAAAAAAACACACTACCTTGGTGCACCCTCATCAATAGCCTACATCATATCTAAAAATTATGGAGATCTACAATTATGTAAAATGGTGTTAGCCATCTTACCAAAAGACGACAGACAAGACAAAGCTAAATGTATGAAATGCATGAATGTTGAACTTGTGGGAGGCTCACCATTCAAACGTTGGTCTTTCTAACAAACACACGACCTGACCTGGCCTTTGCTTCAGCATCTCCTTAACCATTAGCCTGTTGATGTTGTGTTTGCCTTGATCTTGGCTAAGTCCACAAGGTCAGAGCTCAGCTTACCCTAGAGACCTGGCCAGGGTTGTACTGTCTGGGCGAGGGCCTGGGAGGAAGTTCTGCTTTCAACTATCATCACATTTATTTGATCACATGCAACAGTTTAGTAATAAAGTTTGCAAATTATGGTTCAAAATTGTTTTTTTGCAGCATTAAAGCATTTCTAGAAATATGCTAATTTCCTGCCTCCCCTCAAGCTTAATAATTGAGTTTTACAGTTCCCCTGTTCTTTCAGCCATTCTCTGACTGGTGACACAACTTGTAACTCCAAGATAGCATGTAGCATTGAACCGAATGGTACCAACTAACAGCTAATGGTCCCATTCAGTTTAATGACACAGTATATGCTAGCTTGGTAAAGTGAAAGATAGAACTGAATAATTTAACTTGAAGGGAGGTGAGAAATGGGTACATTTCAAGAAATGGTAGACTGCTCCTTTAAAAAGTGATGATGGCGCGGAGTGTATGGGTATCTCTTACGAACCTACACTACAGACATTGGATGTTCACTGTTGTATAGACACACAGCTCTTCAACATTTTCCGCTCCTTGGCAACGTGTGATTGTTTGAGCACAGCAGAACGGCAAACAAAAACACAGATCATCATTATCATCTCAGTTAATTCAGGTAAAGTAATGATTTTGCACCAATTTTCGACATGCCTGAGACATGTCAGTCCGGTCTGTGGTTGTCGTAAGCCCCAGCACCAGCCAACTTGCAATCATGGTTTTTCCCTCACAGACCACTACTGGGCGGGACAACAGGCTGCTCCTCCGCCATGTAATAAGCCATAATCATCAGCCATGTAACCAGCTACCCACTTAGGACTCAGAAATGTTGCATGGTGTCTGTTTAATGACCCGGAGTGCACCGGACAACCCTGATAGGTACACCTAAGCCAGGGGTGGGGATGTCCTCCAAGGGCCGTACTAGAAACACAAACTAGGATTTCCCCCTACATTCTAGGCCTATATTGAAGATGGCCAGCTTTAGAACAGACCAGAACACTACATCCCCTGAAAATATAACTTAATTATATTGCAAATGTCATTCTTAAGATTCCCTTACAAAACAGGTCATATTTCACGTGAAACGGCATAATATTGAAATTATATCAGGGGCCAGATAAGACTGCCTCAAGGCCCGCAGACGACCATCGAAACATAGATCCCCTCCCCTGACCTAAGCAGTGTGGTGCTGTGGGAGTACGATGTATAGAATCTTCAGTTTGAAGGTGTGGGTTTACGCCCGATTTACAACGGCTATCAGCCAATCAGAATCGAGAATGACTCGAGGCTGCACAGTGTTAGATTCTGATGTAAACCATGTATCGTTTTAGGTAGTCAGATATGTTGCATGGTGTTGACGTAATGACCTGGAGTTCACCGGACTACTCGATGTGTACACCTAACCTAAGCAGTGTGATGTTGTGCGAGTATGTTGTACCGTGACCACCTACCGACTTAAAGACTCAAAACATTGCATAGTGCTGGTTTAGTGACCTTGAGTTCGCCGGAGAACTCTGAGAGGTAACACTAAAGCCTGGTTTAGACTCCTTCTGCAACTGCAGGAAACGAACTGTCAGCGGGGCGGTGGCGGCAGATAACGGACAATTCAGCCAGGGAGAAGTATACGTTCATCGATGCAAGGGGTTGTTTCAGCTCTGCAGAGGGAGGCGTGGTGGCTGTTTGTGTACGTAATCTGCCGCCACCCCCCGCTGACAGTCCATCTCCTGTAGTTGCAGGAGGAGTCTAAACCAGGCTTAGGCAGTGTGGTGCTGTGCGAGTGCAGGTGTATGTACCCATCTTTCAACTTAAAGGGTAATTCCAGCCAATTTCAACATGCAGTTCTTTGCCCACGCTGTATTTATTCTGCTCAGCCTCTTTTGAGATCCCAGGGTGTTAACTGGGGACATGGCTTGTTTACACAGTGTCTGAAACGTCTCAACATACTCCAAACATCATCCTAAATGTTATGCAACATAAACAGACACCTTACAACACAGCACTACCTTTTTGGGATGATATTTGCAGTATGTTAAGACGTCTCAAATACAATGTAAACAAACCATGCGGCCAATTAGCAGACTAGGGTCTGAAGGTCTGAACAAAAAAACATCTGTGTCTTTGGGTGTCGACAATTCAAGGATAGTGTGAGTCGTTATAAATGCATGTTGAAATTAGCCGGAGTTTCCCTTTAAGAAATGTTGCATAGTGATGGTTTAATGGGGGCAGCCATCTCATGCACATTTTATGCAAGCCATCACCAAACGCCACAGCAAGAGAAGAAGAAGGATGGGACACTCCTTTGCAGAGTTTGGGGCATCTTACTCTAGATGCTTTTTGGTCTTTTTAGACTTTATTATGGACAGGACAGTATGAGAGGTAGACAGGAAGCGAATGGGGAGGGGGGTCGGCAAAGGACCCGGGGTGGGAATCGAACCCGGGTCAGCCGCATGGCAGGCGAGAGCCCTACCAGTTGGTCACGGCAGGGCCGGCCGGGGCATCTTACTCTAATAGAATTGTTTTGTGCTGTGTTGTGCCTGAATAGCCTAATGTCAGCTATAGGGGTGTAACGATATCGAACCGAACCAACGTACCGTACCAAAAAGACCTGTACTGAATCGAACAGTGCTGAACCGAAAGATTGAGTAAAAGGCTACTCTGTTCATGTTTTTACATTATGCTGCCACTACATGCAGAGGCTCGTACAGAACCCTGAGAGAGGGTGTATCGTTCGAGGGTGTATCGTTTGTATTTTGACAATATTTTGGTTAAATAAACAACATACTGAGGAAGAAAATGGTTTTCCATTTGGTTCCCATATACTGTACCGAAAATGTACCGAACCGTGACCCTAAAACTGAGGTACGTACCGAACCGTGATTTTTGTGTACCGTTACACCCCTAGTCAGCTAAGTATATATAATAATGTTTGTGTGAGTGTGATGTACCTGTGTGGTCATCAGGGCTTTGGGCAGGGAGATCTCTCCCAGCAGCAGGCAGTTGACCCGACTCAGGAGAGCAGGAGGAACCGGAGTAACCAGGAAGTAGAGACCACGGATCATGTCCACTCCTCTCAAGACACCTGCCACACCACACAACACGGGGGGAGGAGGAGGAGGAGGTTAGATTGATGAGGAGAGAGAGAGAGAGAGAGAGAGAGAGAGAGAGAGAGAGAGAGAGAGAATGCAAGAGAGAGACTATGAGAAAGACAGATAAAAGTGAGACAGAGAGAGAGAATGCAAGAGAGAGACTATGAGAAAGACAGATAAAAGTGAGACAGAGAGAGCGATTGAGAGAGAGAGAGAGAGAGAGAGAGAGAGAGAGAGAGAGAGAGAGAGAGAGAGAGCGAGCGAGCGAGCGAGAGCAAGATATAGAGAGAGAGAGAGAGAGAGAGAAAGAGAGAGAAAGAGAGAGAAAGCGTGCGCGTGCACGCGCGCGAGCGAGAGAGAGAGAGAGAGAGCAAGCGTGCGAGCGAGAGAGAGAGAGCGAGAGAGAGAGAGAGAGAGAGAGAGAGAGAATGCAAGAGAGAGACTATGAGAAAGACAGATAAAAGTGAGACAGAGAGAGCGATTGAGAGAGAGAGAGAGAGAGAGAGAGAGAGCGAGCGAGCGAGAGCAAGATATATAGAGAGAGAGAGAGAGAGAGAGAGAGAGAGAGAGAGAGAGAGAGAGAAAGAGAGAGAGAGAAAGAGAGAGAGAGAAAGAGAGAGAAAGCGTGCGCGTGCACACGCGCGAGCGAGAGAGAGAGAGAGAGAGCAAGCGTGCGCGCGAGAGAGAGAGAGCGAGAGAGAGAGCGCACGCAAGAGTGAGAGAGAGAGGCTGACAGACAGGAAAACTCGTTAAAGAACGGCACATCTGGGTTTTTTTTCCCGCAAATATTGTGGCTGCACAAAAGATAACCTGTTAGAAGAACCAGTAATCAGTCAGTCATGCCAAACATGTGCAGCAAACGACAGAGGCCACATTTCAAACATTTCTGCAAAATCTGCAGACTGCTCGCTCACTGAGGTCTTGAAGGAAACCCAAAGATGAGTGGGGCGGGGTAAAATAATCGAGTTAATCGATAATCGATCGAATCGAAATTCACATAATCGATTTACGGGGCACAAAATCGTTTTTTTGGTTCTTTTTCTTTTTGTTCTTTTTGTTTAATTTAGGTATATGGAAAATACCCAGTAGGTATTAGTAAATTAGGCCTAGGCCTACTTATTACAAATTAGCAATCTGTTAACACGGTCAAGCCACATCCCTTTGACAATTTTATATAAAAATAGGCAACAGCATCTTTTGGGGAAACCCTGGCACCAAGAAGGGAACGGATTGAATCAGTTCGGAATGAATCGAATTGAATCGTAATTAATCGATTCAAAGCCCTAAGAATCGAAATCGAATCGATGCAGGAACATGGCTGCGATACCCAGCCCTAAAGATGAGACCAATTAGCATTACATTACAAGTCAAATGTAATGTACAAGCCCTGCCATGGCTCAAGGGTTACTGCACTTCTACACAGGCGAACCCGGGTTCGATTCCGGCCCAAGGTTATTTACAGACCCTTCCCAGTCTCTCTCTCCCCACTCATTTTCTGTCTGTCTCACTGTCCTATCTGAATTTAAAAAAGAAAAAATATCTTTAAAAAAATAAAAAATAAAGTCAAATGTTATGACTGAGTACTTGGGTTTAAATCTGGTAGGTAGAAGCTCACCTTACTTGATATTCAATGTCAGGTGAGGTAAGAGGTAACAGTTTTTTTCCAAGACAGTAGGGTAGGAAAATGTCAAAATGTAAGTTACTGCAGTTACGCCATCCCCTGGGGACCTCATTTCACAAACATGATTACGTGACTGTCAGCAGGGCCGCTTACAGACTCCTATTCACCGTGACATAGCAGATATAAATCAGAGGTAAAGACTACATTCTCGACATGGTCCACCACTCAGACAAGTCACCTCTCTGAACTTTGAATGAACCACGTACTCCGTTCACGGCGGTTTCACCTTCTGATGAATACAAACATGTTAAGTTATATCATTCATCATGAATCACTCCTAACTCCTACAACAACACTTACCCAGACCCTGCTACTGTGGCCTAACGGTAGGGCACGGGGCCACTAGGCCGCCGACTCGGGTTTGATTCCTGCCTGTGTCATTTGCAGATCCTTACCCAACTCATTCTCCCCACTCATTTCCTGTCCCTCTCTCAACTGCCCTATCAAATAAAGGTATAAGAAAACAAAAC
Organism: Engraulis encrasicolus; assembly: GCF_034702125.1. NCBI lineage: Eukaryota > Metazoa > Chordata > Actinopteri > Clupeiformes > Engraulidae > Engraulis > Engraulis encrasicolus. Next base: position 4,094,399 of record NC_085866.1, read on the forward strand.
AAACAAAGGCCCTAACGTGGTGCCAACGGTAGGGCACTCGTCTGCTACGTGGGCCGACCCGGGACTCTTCCCCGTCTCTCTCTCTCCCAAACGTTTCCAGTCTCTCTCTCTCAAACTGTCCTGTCACTAATAAAAGTCTAAAAGACCACAAAAAAATAAAAAATAAAAAATAAAAAATTATATATATCTTAAAAAAACGGTAACACTTTATTTTAGGGACGCATCCATTAGCACTAATACATACAATGTTAATGCCTGCATAAGTAACTTGTAAGGCATGTACTAAGCAGACGCTAAGGCCTACTAGGTCCTTACTAAGGTTAAATTGGTAATAAATGCCTTATTGTGCATGAACAAGACATTTGCGAATACATGCCTAACCAATTTCATTTCATTTCATTTCATTTTCATTCAACAGTTTCATTTTGCTTTGTACATGCCTTACAAGTTACTTATACAGGGACATTGTATGTGTTAGTGCTAATATCCCTATCCCCCTATATCCCTAAAATAAAGTGTTACCAAAACAACACCACCACCACTTACCCAGGCCTACGCAGGAGCAGATGGGAGTCTGAGAGAGCAGCACTGGGCCCCCGCGGCCTCCCGCCACCTTCTCATCCAGGCAGCAGAGCCCCACCAGGCTGGCGTTGGCCGCGTACAGGATGTGCGTCGGAGCCACCTCACAATGGGTCACGCCCACCGCCACTGCCGAGAGGGGCACCTGGGAGAGGGGTAGGCATTAGAGGATGGAAATTAAATCGAATTGTATCGATGTATCGGAAGTATCGGCCGGCGATTTAATTGAATCGCATCGTATCGTGGGGCATTCTTAGAATCGAAAAGAATCGAATCGCTGGCCCCTGTGCAATGCCCTAGCTCCATAACACAATAGTAGTGGAAAAGTAATTGGAAAAAATCGAATCGAACCGAATCGTATCGTGGGGAATTCTTAAGTATTGAAAAAAAAATCGAATCCCTGATTTGATAGTGTTGCCAGATGGAAAATGTTGAACTATCGTACCAAAACTTTATCATTTTGGGGGGCTTTTTTATTGTACACTAAACAAGTGGTTGTTTCAAGGCAACTAAATGAACTGAATGAAAACTCTGAAATTATCATACATTATTTGTTTTTGATAGAACAGAGGACAAAATGATGGTACAAGTACAATCGTTATCGTATATCTGGCAACACTGACGTTTATTCACATTTATCCATTGAGCCACGCATGGAGGCCGCACTTAACAAGTGTTCAGTCTAGGGATGCACCAATACCGATACTGGTATCGGCTCCCGATACTGCTCATTATACTCGTACTTAACAAGTGTTCAGTCGTACTGCGACTAGACTTTCACATCAAGCACTGAGAAAAACTGACAAGTGCACATACAGTAATAATAACAATGGCACCGATAACAGCTTTCATGAATCACTGCACACTCATTGACATAATTTGGCTGTTTTTTTTATTTAGTAAACAATGTGTTTCGCTTGCGCTTCGTTAGGTTCGCTTTTTATGACATTCGCATACCTCCTACTTGTGAATCACTCATTCCACCTGTGGGGGGGTATGCGGATGTCAAAGTGAAACCGACAAAGTGCAAGCGAAACACGTTGTTCACTAGGGCTGGGAATCGATCCAAATGTCCTGGATCGATTCGATTATGATCCAGAATGTTGCAATCTGATTCGATCCACGATCCAATTCGATTCAATTCAATATCGATCTTTTGTATTGCTGGTTTGTCACTTTAACCCATTTATACCTAGAATTCTAAGACCGACTATAAAAAACTAAATATCTCAGCCTTTGATGCCCACACAAACATGAAATGCCTTGGTATGTGAGAAATAAGTGGGAAACTGTGAAAGAGAGCTACAGGATGTGGTTGAGAAAATAGCGCCTATAATGATCTACAAAAGATCGATCCACAAAGTTGTGAATCAATATTGCCCTTTTCGAACACAAATCGATATTGGATCGCGATTCGATCTTTTGAACCCAGCCCTATTGTTCACTAAATGAAAAAAGCAGCAAAATGAAGTACACCAGTGTGCTGTGACTCTTCTTGTTTCCCTTGGGTAGGGAAGTGGTCTTTAGATCAGAGGGGTGCAGGTTCGAATCCCACCCTTACCTTTCCCTATTACCTCCCTCCATGGCTGAAGTGTCCTAACCCCACATAAATGTAAATATCTATAAGTTTCTTTGAATAAAAGTGTCAGCTAAGCTTATTGTCATGTAGTGTAATGTAATGTAGCGTAATATCATTTGATGTAATGCCATGTAATGTAATGTAATAGAAGGTAATGTAATGTGATGGTGGTACCTGGTAAGGTGTGAAGCAGTGGAGTGGTCTGATGACGTTTGAGTCGGGTGCCTGCATCTGGCTGAAGTATCCCATCAGAGCCAGGTCTCTCAGCTCATTGCTGCGCTGGTGTCGCCTTCAGAGTCAAATATAAAAAAAAGAATTCTTAAATCATGAAGGAATGAAAAAATATATAAAGGACAAATATAAATACGCATTAACTAAACAGGTGGAATTAGGGGAGAAATCTGAGGTAAAGTTGACTTTGGGCATGTTAACCTGCTAACCAGAGATATGTCACCACTGGAGAGACTATGCTGTGCAATTTTATAAGAAATATGATGTGAAAAATCTCCACAAAATTAAATAGCATATAACAACCCATTAGTAACAGTGGAATGCTATGGGGTAGCTTAGTACTGCGCTCCTGCAAACATACTACAGGAACTTGTTAATGCGTCTTAACCCCTTTCCCACCTTGACTAACAGAGGCCTCAATCAAGTCTGAAATCAGCCTGAATACTGTACTATAAGCCCTGCTAACAATTACTCGCTGGAAATGGCGAAACTGGGTTTGTTCGACCAAACCGTGGCTCTGACCGGACTGCACTGCTATGCTGGCGACCCAGCTTCGATTCGATTCCGGCCCGGGTCATTTGCCGAACCTTCCCCATCTCTCTCTCCCCACTCATTTTTTGTCTGCCTCTCATTGTCCTATCACACAAATAAAGGCATAAAAGCCACTCACATCTCCCCTGAGGAGCCTGCACCCTCAAACTCTGAGTGGACGCTGAGGAACGCGTGGCTGTGGGGGGTCTCCTGGAACTCCTCTTGTCCCAGCCCCGCGGGGGGGTGCGGGGCCGGGGGGTGCGTCTGCCAGCCGTGAGCGGTCCTCAGGTACTCGGGCGTCAGGGCGGGACACTGAGACGTGCTCCCGAAACTCAGCTGCACCACGTGGGTCACGGAGAAGAGACGCACCAGGTCCACCAACAGCTGGAAACCAAGACCTGAGAAGAGGAGAAGAAGAGAAGAGACAGAGGAAGTTAGAAGAAGAAAAAGGGAAACAGCGTCTCTAGAGTACAGTACCACCCGGAAACGTTGCGAGTTTGCTCCCTCATCTAAAGCGGCGTACACACACAAAGCTAGCTTTTCGCTTGCTCGCCTACTCGCCACTCTTTCGTGGAACGTTCACTGAAAGTTCCCGCGGCTTTAACTGCCAATGAACAGGCGAGAAGTACCGAACTCTGCATTCCAATTGGTTACTCGCTTACTCGCCTCGCTCGAAGATAAAATATTTTCAACTCGGAATCCGCCCACATCGCATCGCTTGTACAGTGCTCGCCTACGAGTCTCGCTGGAACACATCGACATTCTATTGACTTCATCCGCTGAGCGAGTAACTAGTAGCGACGTGTGTGTACGGCCCTTTAGGCAGCATTTCAATATGCGGACTTCCGTCCTCCCTTGCTCACTTGCCTGCTTGTGACCTCATGGTGATGTCACTGATAACAGAAAATTAATTCATTATCTTGCAAAAGCACAATTCTAATGTGATTTTCTTATTTGCAATTGGGATGGTGAATGACAAACAGTCCCCCTAAAAAAATTGTGGCTAGGCTGACAGCTGGGAAACTTTCTTGTTTTCTCCATGGAGGCGGAGCCAGGAGGCAGGGTGAGGTCACAAGCACAAGTGGAGGACGGAGGTCTGCATATTGGAATGCACCCATAGCCATAAAACCTTTCTGCTATGTCTCTGCTGACCTTTGACCCAGCTCATGGAGTTGAGGATGACGGGCATGTCATACTAGTGAATATTAGTTTATTACTTAGTAAATATTCGGCCAATGGCTACATGCGTCTGCTGACCTTTGACCCAGCCCATGGTGTTGATGATGACGGGCATGTCTCCGCTGTGGTGTCTCCAGAGGGACTTGAGGGACTCCAGGTAGCGGTCGAGGTCCGCCTGGCAGTCCGCCTGGCCGTAGTACACCATGTGGCGCGGCTGCAGCTGGTGGGTGAATGGAGGACCTGAAGCACAACAACATTTTAAATAGTTAAAAGGTGGGGTTGCAGGTATGACATCACGTTGGGGGAACTCCCCCAGGATTCTAAGGTTCTACATACACTCCTATGAGCCTGCGGAACCCCCAACATGATGTCATAATAGTACATTTTCTTAAAATGGTTAACCTGCAACCCCACCTTTAAAATCAGCTCGATACAAAGGCCAGGAAAGGAAAAAAACCGAAGCCTACTTTGCTTCTGCACTTGTTCTTCTGTATATTTCCTCTGTACTTCGTATATCAGGGCTATTCAAATGGCGGCCCTGGGGCCAGATGCGGCCCTTGGACAGCAAGGTTCTGGCCCCCCACAAGTCCCTTGAAATACAGAATTGTTTTTTGTTTTGAATTTAGAGATGAAAGTATGGGTTCCATTATCGTGCTGAAATGGGACACGGGACATTAAAATGCAGGAAATTACATCTAAGAAATGCAAAAGTTTCTGGGGGAGGACCCCCAAACCCTCCACTTCAATGAAGTCTCCCATATTTTTTTCATTGACAGACGCCAACCATAATACATACGTAAAGTTCGGCCCCTTAACTGGGAGGAATTTGAAAAACTGGCCCTCGTTAACATTTAATTGAATACCCCTGTCGTATGTGCTAGTGATGTTAGCTATGATTATGTCCTCGATTGTAAGTCGCTTTGGTTAAAAAGTGTCTGCCAAGTGCAATAATGTAATGTAACATAATGTAAAATGCAAGGCCATTTCATTTGTATAGCACATTTCACACACAGATGCAGTCCAAAGTGCTTCACGAAAAAATGAAAAGTAAGTCAAATCAAAACTATATTATCAGCTTTGCTTTAAATTTCTTCACGTGAACTGGACAAACAAAAAGAAATTTAAATTACGCTTCTCGCTATTCCATGTGACTCGAGACAAGACAGACATTTGGGTGCAAGAGACAACTCGGCATAAGGCAATGAGAGGTGTTATAATTACAACCCAGCCAAAATGTAACGAATATAGCAAGCGCAGGTTAACAACCCCCAAATGTTACAGTGAAACCAGTTGTTCACAATAATTATTATATGGTGTGACGTCATCGGTCGAATGCTCCATTCATTTCAACGGGGCTCCCCAACGTTCGCACGTCTGTTATTTTTCGATAACGGACGGGTTGGTCTATAACAGACCGCTGTCAATGGCAACAAGACTTTTCACTGCTAAAGCGACTTTTCAACAAGACTCTAATCAGCTGCTGTGATAGACAACACCTGTTGTCCTGGCTACCTAGCTGTTGCCTAGCGGTGTTCCACAACGGCACTGTTTTGTTTTGCGCAGCAACAATCTTTTGACATTAAAAACTATAATAGACTTAAAGAAATGTCCCCGCCATGTGTGAATCATTTAAGTATATCCATATAATAAGCGGGTTAACTTTCGGCGAGTCGGTCGCTTTGTGGAATAGCAGCACTTCAGAGAGAACAAGACCCCTCTGCTCCGCGTCGGGGTCTAAAGATTCTCTCTGTCGTGCTGCTATTCCACGGTAGCGACCTTCTCGCCGAACGTTAACCCTTACTTAACTACTTACAAGAAACATGCTGTTTCATTTTAGGTTTTTTTGCTTTGCATAAAATGGACACCTACCCAGAAGGGGTTCTGTGACTACCGTCTGTGACAGGCATCCAGGAGGAGTGAACTCCGTCTGGCCTACATCACACTCCAGGTACTCCACACTCGCCGTGCTGCGGAAAAACATAACAATGACGACATTTTTGTATTGGGCATTCCATTGAAATGCATTGCAAAATGCATTTTTATAGAGGTTTTAAAGTATGTTCTCAAAACATTTGAATGGCAAGAATTCACACATAGATGATAGGACCTCTTAACAGTCAATTCCAGTATTAAAATGCAAAAAGTGGATATAGCGTTTTGGAAAAGAGCTCTTCAATTTATATATAATCCTCAGCAGTGATCACAGGCCTCTATACATTTCGCAGCTTGAACATTTATTTAAACACTGAAGTATTTCCCCCATTACGTAACAAGGCAACTACATCAATGCCATATATTATTATTACAAGCCTTTTGAAAGGACCAGGGACTAGGGTAGTGGCGTAGTTCACAATGCTAGGACAGCAACTACTATGCAAGTCCATCTAGCACACATTGCCATAATTAAAGGGGTATGCCACTATTTTGGGGCTTAATACAGTTAAAATCGTTGGCCAGGGTTTATATAGGTGGTAAAGTGTCTTATTTTTCATGTAAGCTGTTGTCTTGTTTTAAGACAAGTTAAAAGAGGGAGCATGTCGCTAAGCTAGTGAAAGTCAATGGATCCGTGTAGCATGTAGCAATGCTACACGGATCCATTGACTTTCACTAGCTTAGCGACAACTTGGAAAATAAGACACTTTACCACCTTTATAAACTCCAGCCAACGATTTTAACTGTATTAAGCCCGAAAATAGTGGGATACCCCTTTAGTTTGACATCAAATTTGTCCTTGAATATTCTGCTAAAAGCTCATATCTCCAAAGATGGCTGAATGGGTGTGGCGAGGCAAGAATGTAGAGCAGAGTACAGTAGAGTATCATATATTTTTCCCCCGAGGGAAATTGTGATGTAATGATGGTATGAGCATTTGTAATGATGTGATCATTGGTGGATATGCGTTTGTGCTCCTTACTGATTTAGTAGGCTGTTGATGAGGTGGCGGACGAAGGTAGATTTCCCAGAGTTCTTAGCACCGTACACCAGGATTACTGGACAGCGATCCCCTTCGTCATCTGTTGAAGCATTTCAGAGTTACAGAGGCAGGGGTGATAGAGCAGGGAAAAAAGTTCAGGCTCAGGATTTTTTTCCACTAACGACGACGACAAGATACTGCATAGTGACATAACGTAGGCCTATTTTGACACATATTTCAAACATTTAATTGCCTGTGTATGACCATTATTCAAGACTGATAGTAAGAAGAAAACCCTGAACCTGTAACACTTTCTGAGATAAGAATAACCTATTGGCTAATTATTATCAATGTTCTTGTTTTTTTTTTTGCAAACTCTGTCAAGCCTGAAATCAGGCATGGAGCCTGAATGCTATCAGTCCTGCAGAGGTAATGCATGATGAGAACATTGGGGACATTAACAGCGCAATGAATGCAAATAATAAACCTTAATCACTGAGTAAAAAAGAAAATGTTACATTTACTAAGATCGTACGTTGATGTTCAATCAAAATGTAATTAAGTTAGTTATTATGTTATATTAATCAGTAATATTTCTCGGCGTAATTTTGTCACACCTAGACATTTGAGGCGACCCCATTTGAATTCCAAGCGACCCCACATGGGGGTCTCAACCAGTGTTGCCAGATTGGGCGGTTTCCAGGCCAGTTGGGCTGCTTAGGATGGCCTTCTGTGGGTAAAAAGGGCATTTGGGCGGGTTTTTCAGCCGACTTATACACCGGCCGTAGAAATCAATGGAGTTTCGTTCAAATTGGGTGGGATTTAGTGCTTCCAGGCGGGTTTTGAGCATTTTTTGGGGGCTGGAAATCATCACTCTCATCTGGCAACCCTGGTCTCAACCCCATTGTTGAAAAGCACTGCTATAATCCCTGTGACGTACGCACCTCCCCAGACTCTGACCAGTCTGTGCAGGGCGTCCCTGTAGCTGCGGGAGCTGACCAGGCCCTGGTGTCCCCCGCTGGTGCTCAGGGCCGTCACCCCCACCGCACTCAGGGCCGAGTTGGCCACCGCCGCATCCTCACGCAGCTCTCTCTGGAGACAGGAAACCAGAACGTGTTATTACAGGGACACTGTGCATGAAATGGTCAAAAAAGGTACTGCAACTATGCTGCTCATTGAAACTGGGCTGCCTATTGCCAAATTTGATAGTTACATGAAAGTTTATTAAGTAATAAACACATATTTTCTAGTATGGTCCAAGTATAGTCATTTTTGCAGCTACAAATGGCTATTTTTGGAAATTCAAAATGGCGGACCATGGAGAAGATCCCCCTTTTCATGTATGAACAGTGCAATTTTTCCAGTCATAATGAATACTTAGAATTTGATGGTGGTGGTAAGTATTCATGAAAAAGGTAACATTAGTGAATGGGTAGCATGAATACTGGAAATAAACAACAAAAAATCTCACACAGTGTCCCTTTTAAAAAGATACCAGGCGTACCGAGCTGAGTGCGAAGAGCTCCTTGAGCGTGCTCTGGCTGGTGAGGAAGCGCGTGAGGGAGTTCTCCAGCGGCTCCAGCAGGATCACACACGAGTCAGCCTCCATCTCATTCAGCAGGTGATTCTTGGGCACTACGGAAACACACACGACATTACATGACATTACATCACATTAGCCATTTCAAATGTCGTTCTCATGTCAAAGAAAATAAAGAAAATGCTGCATATTTTGCGCCATGTTTTATTTTTGAAGTAACGTTTCGACCGTCTGGCCAACAGATTTGAACAATTTTCAACTGTCAATTTTACAGCAGATCAAATATTTTCCTGGTTGGAACTGTCAATCAGAAAACATCTGATTGAAAAATACAATAACAACCTTGGCATTGCTTAGCCTATAATTCAGACTTAATGAAGCATTACCTATGCTCAGGTGTTTAATGCAACATTACCTGTGCTCAGGTGTTTACTATAGTACTAATGAAGCATTACCTGTGCTCAGGTGTTTCCTATAGTAATGAAACATTACCTGTGCTCAGGTGTTTCCTATAGCAGTCGTTCCCAACCTATGGGTCGGGACCCCCCTGATGGGTCGCCAAAGATCCACAGGGGGTCGCGGAGCCCTCTTGATTTTAAGGGGTTTCATTTTAAATATATATAGCCCGTGTTGAATAAAAGACAAAGCATTTAACTAATAAATGCATAGAAGCAACAAATTGTAAGTGCTACATTAAACATTTATTCTATATTTGACCAAAGACGAATTGAGGAATAAAATAACTAAAATTAGTTTTCGCAGGAAACAGAGGGCATCTTGTGACTCCTTCTCGTGCGGGCGCTCGCGTGGTTGGGTCACCAAAGCTTACAATAGTAAAAACATGGGTCCCTTAAGAAAAAGGTTGGGAACCACTGTCCTATAGTAATGCAACATTACCTGTGCTCAGGCGTTTAATGCAACATTACCTGTGCTCAGGTGTTTACTATAGTAAGTAATGCAACATTACCTGTGATCAGGTGGTTACTATAGTACGTAATGCAACATTACCTGTGCTAAGGTGTTTAATGCAGGGTTACCTGTGCTCAGGTGTTTACTATAGTAATGCAACATTACCTGTGCTCAGGTGTTTAATGCAACATTACCTGTGCTCAGGTGTTTAATGCAACGTTACCTGTGCTCAGGTGTCTACTATAGTAATGCAACATTACCTGTGCTCAGGTGTCTACTATAGTAATGCAACATTACCTGTGCTCAGGTGTTTGCTATAGTAATGCAACATTACCTGTGCTCAGGTGTTTACTATATAGTAGTAATGCAACATTACCTGTGCTCAGGTGTTTGCGTACGATCAGCTTGGCCTCCTGGCGTCCCTCCCGGCGGTGCTTGGCGTTGAGGGGGCTGTGTGCCAGCGCGGTGATGGAGAGGGGGCAGTGGGAGGCGGGGGAGTAGAGGGGGTACGGCTGCTGCCCCTCCTCGATGGTGAAGCCCAGCACCTCCACACGCCCGTACAGGCAGGTCAGCAGGCACCGCCCACGGAAACATAACGTCTAGAGAGAATCACACACACAGAAGACATAAGCAACTTATTAGTATTAGAATAAAGGCAGGTCAACAGACACCGGCCGCGGAAACACAGCGTCTAGAGAAGAAGAAAAACACAAACACAAACACACATTACAATACAGGGGTGCATTTCTGGAAACCAAAGTTGCTAACTAGGTTAGCTACTTTGTTGGTTGCAATGCAATTTCCCATTGGCAACTATTGAAGTAGCTAACTACTGAGAACCACACTTTCCAGAAATGCACCCCAGGCACGTCAACAGACACCTCCCACGGAAACACAGACACGGAATCTCAAATGGCGCACTTATGCACTTCGGGCACTATGTTTCAGTGTGTAACCAATACGCCATACACACTAAAACATGAACACTGAAGTGCACAAGTGCACCATTTGAGATTCAGGGAGAGTCTAGAGAGAGAATCACACACACAAACACACATTACGATATAGGCATGTCAGCAGACACCTGAGGCCTATACCAAGAAGCTGGTTCAGGTATAAACCTTGCTGGTTAAGTTAAGAGGTAAATCATCTAAAAGAAGAGAGCGCGTGCATGTTTGTGTGTGTGTGTGTGTGTGTATATTTATTGTCCATCAGGTTTGCCTTGTTATTGCACACCGTGTCTGTGTGTGTGTGTGTGTGTGTGTGTGTGTGTGTGTGTGTGTGTGTGTGTGTGTGTGTGTGTGTGTGTGTGTGTGTGTGTGTGTGTGTGTGTGTGTATTTATTGTACATGTCTTGTATTAGTATGTTGGTTTTTCTACAACATGTGTGTATGTGTGTATGATTTTTGTCATGCATGTTTAGTTTAACTACACATTAGAGACTGGTCAAACACAATTTCAAACTTCTGCGCTAACCCTGTTACATAGACAATCCTGACAATACAGTACTTGACTTGACACACTCGACTTGACAAATCTACTTACTTGTCCGGGCTGCATGACCATCAGTGTGCGATTCTTGACGTGGTCGAACTGGGTGAGGAACAGCTGCGTGTCCTCCCCTCCTGCAGGGCATTGGTTCTGTTGCCCTTCCTCCACCTCCGCACCGGGCGCCGCTGCTGCTGTGGTGGAGCCGTTCTGCAGCACCGACTGGGCATAGGACCTCCAGCCCTGAGAGTCCTCCGTATCGCTGTCAGAACCACTCGACCAAGACTTGGCCGTCTGTCCGTTAGCATGTGAAGTCATCGCTTGGGTTTTCCGTGCGGGTTCTGCAGCTGCGGGTGATTGGGTGTTCATAGTCCTACTACTACTGCTACTTGTAGCAAATTGTCTTTTCGTGTTCATGGTGGGTCGTTTCCCACTGTCCCCTGCGCCGTGTTCATTTCTGGCCGATGACACGAGCAGGTTTTGGCCGACCGCCGTGAGAAGCGACTTGCTGTGGCTGGGCCCGTGCTGATGCCATTTGGGGTTTTTGATTCTTTTGTTGCTGCCATTTTTCTGGCCATTTTTCTGGCCATGTTTGGAGCGGGATTTAGCCTTCATGACTTTGGACAGTTCAGTTTGGGGCTTGATGTGCACCTGAGGAATATGAGGTAAAAAAGTATAATAAACAGCATAAAAACAATTTAATGTTTCTCCTGTGTTGACACTGAGAGCGCAGTCATGAGGAAACTCTAAGCAGTACTTCTACTCTGTCAGTCTAGTTTTTCCTCATGTTTGGATGAGACTTCATTCTGGTTAAAGCTGATACTGAAAAGCATAGAGCATCAGTGCTAAACCCAATGCAGGGTACATGCATTTCAATCAAGCTTGATTGTCATATTTCTGCTCTTGCATAATAATGTTGCCAAAACTTTTTTTCAAACAAAAAAAAGTCCGTCATGAAGTGCAAACGTTCATCACAAGGGGGCGCCACAATAATTTACCTGGCTGCCCAACATCTTGCACAACATGCCCAATAATGTACACATTTATATTTTCCACAACCGCAGAGATTGATTTTCAACTAATTTGTGAAGATAACATTCAGACATCAACTGGTTTAAAACTCACAGTTTAAGACAGTAATGAGCTCAGAAAGTGGCAGTTATCTGACGGTATCATGATTTCAGAAACAGAACAAACTTAGCACACAGTTGACAAGGACGATATTTCGTGGCGTAAGTAAACTAGTTCTAAAGGCCTACTTACAATACTCTTTTGTATGTCACTAATACTAAATGAAATTAATGCAAAACTGACAAATTTTAATATAATAACAATGTCTGGGACTAAATGGGACTCATGGCTGTCCAAAAGCTAACGAAAAAAATACAAAAATTAGTTGCATTTTTATCCCCCAAAATGAACACTTACCCGTTCGTCTGACTCAAGGGGGACTTCAGATAGGTGCAACTTCTCTAGTTAGCTAGATAGCTTTAATTTCTTGATTTGTGCAGTACCGCATCCTTACCAACAACGCACAGTCAACATGGTGCCATCACCGGTGAAAACACCTACAGCGTTGGCTATGAAAACTGGGCAACATCTAAACTGTTCAACAAAGAAATGTGTATGTCTATTCCACGATAGCACATATCACTCAAAAATACATCTTAAACATCTTTAAAAATAACAGCTTCTCTACAAACGAGGTACCCATGCTGGGTGCTGTCATATGTTGAGCGAGCGCGGTGGCTACAGACAATGCGCGTCGCCGCGGTTTAATGGGCAACCAAATACAAGTCCGGAGTTTGTACAATTGTACCATAAATAAACTACTTGATTCAAACATGAATATAATTACGGTGCAACTGTAATATACTTACTTAGATTAAATTGGAACAGGGAAAGTATTGAACTATTTTGTTAAACCATTCAAGGGAATAAACCACTGAAAGTAAGAATCAACTATGTTATATTATTGGTTGGCCGTCTTCCTGTAAGTGTAATAACAATCGTCACTTCCGGAAAGTGCAACCCTCCAGTGTCGTTGTAAAATGTAACATTACTTCTTTTCTTTATTCAATTATCCTCGAGTTTGCGTGCATAAATTGCATTTTTCCAGTTTGCGTATGACTCCAACATCTTTTGGAGTTAGTTCCTCTGGTAAGTTGTATATCTCATTTTATCAGGGGAGGTAAAGCCTAAGGGACTGTCACACAAATTGTGAATGCTAGATAAACGTCGACGGTAGAGGAGGGGAGAAAGTCCTATTTTCACTTAAAGTGTAGTCTATGACTGTCATTCATAGATGCATTCAAATAAACCACAATTACTTGGTCATGCCTGTAAAGTAGCTCAAAATACTGATGTATAACATGAGCATATTAGCAGCTAGGGCGTCTACAGCAATCAGGGAGCTGTAACTTTCATTGTGCATGCTTGTTCACAGACGTACAGGAGCAACACAGAGTACTGGGTTGTTCTGTCTCGCTGTGTGTCATTGACAGGTGGTGCAGAATAGATGCAGATGCCACATACAGGCGGGCCAAAACTGTACTGACAAATGCATCTGACTGTTATAGTCACCTAAGTGATTTCCTGAATTATCCACATGGAGGAAGTGTTCCTATTATAATCATCTTTATTGATTAGTTAGTCAGGTCCCTCACTGGCATATTTTCCCCTGATAACAGAAGACCACCAGATGCAATGGAAACCACTAGATGTCCTTGGAAAAAAAAAAAAACTTTGAATGCTTTGTGAACTGGTTCTGGTTTGGAATGAAAAAAAAAAGCCTCAAACATGCATCAAGGTGGTGGTTAATTGTGCCAAAAGCTGCAGTAGGCCTATATTTTGGTACTTATTGAGGTTCAATACACAGGACCTCATGCACATTACCATTTGTATGATATCTAGTGCGTATTGTGTTTTGTACTGTGTACTTTGGATCTATCTATGCTGTTTAACGCCTTAATTCCCTCCCGGATCAATAAGTGTTACTCTACTCTACTCTACTCTACTCTACTCTTCTCTAAGCTTTAGTATCTTTTCCTATCTCTATCAGGTAAAGCAACACCACTTTTGTGACACTGACTACACCCAACAGAAGAAGGGCCAGCGGCACAGTGCTCAGGGGCACCGACCAGTGAGGGGGCACCACAAGACACAAACTTGTCAAATATTCTTTACAAAAGGGGCCACCAGTGTGGTATATTGCCCGGGGGTCACCACCAGGGCACCACATTGGCTTCAATACGAACCTGACCAGCAGCCATGTGGCCCCAGGCCTGTGCCGGCCACGCACAGCGTCTCGTCTCCATGCTGCGACAACAGAGGGAGCAGGGCCAGTTCTGTGACGTCGTGCTCAGTGTCAGCACAGGAGAGGAGTACCTGGCCCATCGCAACGTCCTCGCATGTTTTAGCCAACTGATCCAAGACACAGCTACTACAACCTCATCCACGAGCAGCACAACATCTCCGAGCATGAAGGTCGACCTGCCTCAGGAATGCCCCTCAGATGGCCTGGAGCTCCTTCTAGACTTCTTCTACAGTGGAGAACTGAAGAAGCTGGAGAGCGTCAGCTGGAAACGGGTGCACGACGCCGCGAGTGCTCTGTGGGTGTCGAACGCGCTCGTCCCTCCAGAGCCCCCCTCCTCACCACCAAGGACCTCTGTGACCTCTGAAACAGAGATGGCTGATTTGACAATCGTTGAAGGCAATCATGACAGCAACAACGAGTCAGCCATCGACAATAAACTAGACGGACTAGATAAAGTAGAGCCTGTCTTCGTTCCACAGAGGAGTAGAGGTCGACAGAAAGCCGCTAGACATGAGAACTCTAATAGTAGCGCCGCAGAGAGTCCAGCTAGCGTCACAGTGACTACCACTAGATCTGGACGCAGAGTGAAGGAGCCGAGGTGGCTGGTGGGACAGAACGAAGCAGCAGTGAGTTCCCCAACCGGCCTGTCAAGACAAAGACAAAGTACGCCAGCTTCTAAAGAAGAGGCCGATGGGAAAACAGTAAGTGCTGCAGCTGAGTCTGGGGACAAATCCTAGGATGGGTACACTACTTACACCAAGTAAAAAAGGCAGAGAACATGGGTATATGAAATCAATGTATGTTCACTGTTTTATTCATTGATGGGGAAACCTGGATTCATGTTCCAAATAGCCTGGCTTCACGTTTCCAATTGAGTGAAAGTGAAGTGAAACCCCACCTGAGTAACTCCAACTCCCATTTGTCATTGTCACACAGCATTCCACAGCACACAAGGGCACACTGCACACAATGAAATTGCATGAAATTGCACCTGTGCACAGGGGCAGCCCCCAATGGCACCACAAGGGAGCAGTGCAGCAGGACAGTACCATGCGCAGGCTACCTCAGTCAGGGAGGAGGATGGAGGAGAGCATTGGTTAATTACTCTCCCCACCAACCAGGCGGGTCGGGAGTCGAACCACCAACCTTTGTGCTGCAAGTCT
This sequence comes from Engraulis encrasicolus, assembly GCF_034702125.1. Taxonomy (NCBI): domain Eukaryota; kingdom Metazoa; phylum Chordata; class Actinopteri; order Clupeiformes; family Engraulidae; genus Engraulis; species Engraulis encrasicolus. Next base: position 4,109,827 of record NC_085866.1, read on the forward strand.
GAAGCCCTAACTGCTTACCCATGACTGCCCTGATTATTCCAAATTAGGGCATTTGGACACGTGAAACCAGGCTGAGTCGTGTTTGTCCATTACTTGTTTTATTGTAAGTGTATGTGCATACCAGTCTATATCCCTGAACCCGACCAGTACCTGGTCACAAATAATGACGTACCTTTCTAAGCTGGGTGCATTGGACTATTGTTTTTCATTCAGTTCACACCAGAGTTTTATAAAGTAGAAGTACTCTTACAGTGGTAATTACAATACTAGTGGTATGATATTACATGTTTTCAACTTTGTAATATCATAATACTAGTGATGTAATTAATTACATTTGTAAGAGTGCTTCCACTTCTACTTTATAGAACTCTGGTTCACGACTACATATATGTAGAGTAGAATAGAATATAATTTATTGATCCCGAGGGAAATTAAGGTGTCAAGTAGCATACAGACATAAATACAGAAGAAGACACAAGGACATTACACACAACATTGCACACAGGCTGCGATTTGTAGGGGGGGATGGGGGGGATTGTCCCCTCTTCTGGTTTTGATATTGTCACTTTTTCTACATGATTTTAATCATAGTTCAATGTAACTCCATTTGATATTGTTTGAAATCTGAAACACATCCCCCCTTCTGGTTTGCTGACAAATCGCACCCTGATTGCACCTATATTCACATGTATACAGCGGCTTATTTGTGCATTGTATAACATTTTGCATTCTGGCTTCTCTTCATGAACAGGGGAAAAAGCAAACTCTGGATGGAAATGATGAAAACGCTCAGACGAGTCCAGCTGGAAAAGACACTGATCTGCAAGAGGATGACACACTCGACAACGACGATGTCAATGATGCCAACGATGACGATGACAACGATGATGACAATGATTTTGTGGACGCTCTGAGTGAGAATTTGGATGAAGAGTACACCCCTAGTAGCTCTCACTCGGCCGCGTCGACATCAGCAGGCCAGAGAAGCAAGCGCAGGTGCCAAGCGAAGCCAGTTGGCAGTAAAGAGAGAGGAGACGATGCCACCAAGGAGGGCAGGAAGGGCTCTGTGCAGTGCCCCACGTGTCACAAGACCTTCCTCAGTAAATACTACCTGAAGGTTCACAACAGGTGTGTGCTCTTAAGAAAATGAGGACTCCACAGGCTCTTCTATTAGATGATTTACCTCTTAACTTCACCTGATTTACTCCTGAACCAGCTTCTTAGTATAGGCTCCAGTTGCCTACAACTTAAGTCCAGTTGTCTACGGCTGACTGTGTGCTTGTCAAATCCCTGCAAATCTGCCCGTCATGAGTCTGTCACTTTCAAATCATAACTTAGCAACAATAACTCTGCTCCTATTACATAAATCATATAGCAACTACTGTATATCTGTGAAATTATATTTATCATGTCAAATGAATCATAACACTGTGCTATTTGTTTGCAGGAGGCATACGGGAGAGAAGCCATTTAAATGTGAGAAGTGTGAAAAATGCTACTACAGGAAGGAGAACCTACTGGAACACCAGAGACGGAACTGTCAGAGCAGAACCGAAATGGTATAAACATCATTTATCTCTCACATTTGAGATTTTCCTTTAGAAGACGGAAGTTATGCCGAAACATGTCCGGTAAAAGATAAAACTTTGACATGTCTGAAGTAAAAGACAATCTCAAGTGTGATTTAAAAAGTCAGACATAATGAACGTCATACTCATAATACATCATTTATCTCTCTTACCTCCATTCCAAAACCACTCTACTGTATAAGATAAGCATGAAGTTCACTTTTTTCATTGGTATGATTCTTTTTAGTTGATTTATTATCCACCAACTTAAGGTGATTAATTACTGTATTAGTGTAAGTACTTATGACATATTTCTGAGAGTTCACAGAAGGTTGTTTCAAGAATTACAGTAGTATGAATGTCAGGGATGTTTCTGTAGGCACAGCTCTGTGATGTTTTGAGATGTTTTATAATGTTAGTATTCGTATCTACTGTATATGTTTGTTATATTTTCATACTAGTAGTTAGTTATTTTCTTCCGAAATTCAGATAAGATACGGTATATTGATGAGAAATGTCAACTACATGTACGTACATTTATTGTTTTTACACCAAGGCACAGCTTGGTTCAGATTGATTGAATTGGGTGCAGATGTTTTTGTCCCCCTAATCATTTCACAAAGCAGCAGGTAGATAAGCTCGACAAATCTGTCCATTTCCTCTTAGATCAATTTTGTTTTGGTCTGGGCAAACAGTTTTAAAATGTCCAGATGGCTCGCTTGCCTACTCCGCTCTGACATCTGTTGTATGGATTGCTCAGCCTGTACCTGCGTGATTGGGTCTGCACATGCATGCATGGTCAATGACGACACTTTTTGGATCGTAGAAACTTTCCACAAGTGCAGTAATGAAATTTGCATCATGCAGACTATCCTTCCATGCAAACCCTTTGCTGACCATTCCTGCAGAAGTATAACAAGACCTCACTTCTGATCTGTCAATATGTTACATTTTACCACAGCAATCAACTCCTGTCCAGGGACTAGAGATGTAAATTTGCCTGAGTCCTATAATCGTACTCTATATATTATAAGTTGCGCATCGTCTTTCTCAAACAAAACAAATAACAAAACAAAGAGACGTCGCTCCATTGTTCAAGAAACAAGTCTGTTGGTTGGGTTTAACATGTGCAGTGTTGTTGTTTAGTTGTAAGAGGCCAAAGAACTTGTATTTACACATAGTTTTGTGCTTCTGGGTCAAAGACGTCCAAAAAGGAATTGCCATTCAGTGTAATGGATACCTTCTGCTGACTATAACGGTAAAACAAAAACATGATTTTTAAATTGTTTCAAGTGAATGGATGACAGCCGAGGCTTTCATGAATTCACTGGAAAAAAATAAAATAAAAAGAGTCATGTTTCTTACAGTTACAGTCAGCAGAAGGCATCCGTTACACTGAATGACAATTCCTTTTTGGACGTCTTTGACCCTTCTCTTCTTTTCTGCCTGTGCGGTCGCCTCCGGCTCCTGTGCTGTAGGTATTCTCCTGCTCTAGGTGCTCCAAGACGTTCCCTCGTCGGCAGGAGCTTCGTATTCACATGGTGTCACACACTGGAGAGATGCCAAATAAGGTACACAGACAACACATCTCAACTCAGCAAAAAAACATTAAGAAAACATGCATGTGTACCAGGGCTTGACACTGGCACCTGCCAACCGGCCAAATGCTGGTAAATATTGGCTGTGGCTAGTAATAATGTCAGTGTCACCAGCCAATTTGTCTGGCAGCTTATTCTTATTCATGGTAGTACATTCTGTCGTTTGCCCTTCTGTATCAATTTTGTTTTTAAGTTCAAGAAAAAGCTCAGTTTCTTTTTGCTTGATATACTTCCATGTAACAAGCAACATTCTTCCTGCTTTAGCACCTCATCTTCTGATGTTAGGCATACACTATCGTGATAAAAAACCCGATATAAAATCTGTGGCTAGTGGATTACCTGAATGGTTAGTGACTCTGGAAAACCACTAGCCACAGTGGCCGGTGGATGAAAAAGTTAATGTCAAGCCCTGATGTGTACATAGTACATGCACATACAAATGTAGTGCATAGTACACATAATGCATATACAGTACTTACACACAAGCTCGTTCTGTTCTCCTTCTTGTGTTGTCATGGTTTATGGTCGTGGAGACAAGGGAGTCTGTCTGCACTATGGCCATTCCACAACCCTTGGAGAAAAAAACACATGTTCACTTGCATTCATTCTGGAAAGTTTTTTTCAAATGGACAAGGTGGTCAAACCATTATTTCCATGGCCATAAACCTTAGCATCACTGGAAAGAGTACTGGTTTAAAGCTTCAGTTTGCATCGTTAAGCCTTGTTGGTTCAGTAAACGTTTAAAAGGATGTTTTGCACCATCTTGCATATACGGCATGTGGCAAATGTGTGTGCAGTATACATGTGGAAATCATTATTTATGACTTCTCATGTTTCCATACGCTGTATTTGTGTCTCTGTCTCTAGTGCACCTCGTGCCCTGAACAGTTTATGCAAAAGAAGGACCTGAGGATCCATATGATTAAAGTCCACGGGGCTCCCAAACCACACGCGGTGAGTTGACCCTCATCCCAGAGCAGGCTGCACTTCCTGTATATGGTTCTCTACAAGAAAACATACAGTGCATCAGTTAAACTGTTAAAATCAATACCTTAAAGGGACACTGTGTAAGATTTTTAGTTGTTTATTTCCAGAATTCATGCTGCCCGTTCACTAATGTTACCTTTTTCATGAATATTTACCACCACCATCAAATTCTAAGTATTCATTATGACTGGAAAAATTGCACTTTTCATACATGAAAAGGGGGATCTTCCCCATGGTCCGCCATTTTGAATTTCCAAAAATAGCCATTTTTAGCTGCAAAAATGACTGTACTTGGACCATACTAGAAAAATATTTGTTTATTACTCAGTAAACTTTCATGTAAAGATCAGATTGGGCAATAGGCAGCCTAGTTTCAATGAGCAGCATAGCTGCAGTACCTTTTTTGGCCATTTCCTGCACAGTGTCCCTTTAAATCATATTACAAATTGATTACAATTCTTCTGCAAGTAAATGACTGTTCAGACTTCCTACCATCTATGTGTGAATTCATGCCGTTCAAATATTCTGAGAACATACTTTTTAAACCTATATAAAATGTGTTTTGCAATACAATGCAATGCTGTGCCCAATACAATTTTTTTTTCCAAACTAGATGTACGTCATTTTGCAACTGAGCTCTTCAATTTTGGCGTGTGAAACCCAGCACATTTCTCAGTATAAATTGTGGGCAGCCGTGGCCTAGTGGTTAGAGAGTTGGTCTTCCAATCTAGGGGTTGCAGGTTCGAATCCCCCCTGACTTCTCCCTACATCTCCATCCATGGCTGAAGTGCCCTTGAGCAAGGCACCTAACCCCACATTGCTCCAGGGACTGTAACCAATACCCTGAAAAATAATAACTGTAAGTCGCTTTGAATAAATGAAAGCGTCAGCTAAGTGCAATGTAATGTAATGTAATATAAAAGGAGGCTTTGTTTTCCCGGGTGTAATCATGCATATCTGTATGACTTCTGTATGGCGTCTACATTGGTCATTAGTGAAAGTGAAAGCCCATTGGGAAACTCCAACTCCCATTGCCATTGTGACACAGCACTCCACACAGCACACAAGTGAACACTGCACACTGCACACAACGAAATTGCATTTATGCCTCACCCGTGCAAGGGGGCAGCCCTCAGTAGCGCCCCATGGGGAGCAGTGCGGTGGGACGGTACCATGCTCAGGGTACCTCAGTCATGGAGGAGGATGGGGGAGAGCACTGGTTGATTACTCCCCCCACCAACCTGGCGGGTCGGGAGTCGAACCGGCAACCTCTGGGATGCAAGTCTGACGCCCTAACCGCTCACCCATGACTGCCCTAAAGACTGCCCTTAACTAGTAGACTTGTGCTCCATCTCTCTAGTGTTCAATGTGCACCAAGTGCTTCTTCTCACGCACGGAGCTGAAGCTCCACGAGGCCTCCAAGCACAGGGGAGAGAAGCTGTTCGTGTGTGAGGAGTGTGGTCACCGCGCCTCCAGTAGAAATGGCCTACAGATGCACATCAAGGCAATACACAGGTGAGTTTAGCAGTGCAGTTGAACAGAGTGGAATAGTAGAGTACAGGACAGTAGAGCGCTACTTAATTAATTAATTAATTAATCAGGAAATTAGGAAATCAGGAAATTAAAGGGTGAGTGAGTGAGTGAGTGAGTGAGTGAGTGAGTGAGTGAGTGAGTGAGTGAGTGAGTGAGTGAGTGAGTGAGTGAGTGAGTGAGTGAGTGAGTGAGTGAGTGAGTGAGTGAGTGAGTGAGTGAGTGAGTGAGTGAGTGAGTGAGTGAGTTGGTTGTGTGCACTTTGGGTCCCAGTATCTTCTATTGACATGCAAAGCAAGCAGCAATTTTCAGCATGTTTATGAAAGTAAGGAAGCCCTGCAAATTACCTCTCCCTAAACCTCCATGCATGGCTGAAGTGCCCTTGAGCAAGGCACCTAACCACACATTGCTCCAGAGACTGTAACCAATAGCCTGTAGTAATATCTGTAAGTGGCTTTGGATAAAAAAAGCGTCAGCTAAGTGTAATGTAGTAATAATAATAATGCAAGTACATCAGAAAGTAAGTGTTTGTTTTTGTGTATGTTTGTCTGTCATTAGGAATGAGCGGCCCTTCGTGTGTGAGTTCTGCAACCACGCCTTCACCCAGAAGGCCAACCTCAACATGCACCTGCGCACACACACAGGGGAGAAACCCTTCCAGTGTCACCTGTGTGGAAAAACCTTCCGCACACAAGGTAGCAACACGTATAAAAACGCACACACAAAGTAGCACCTGAACACATGCACACAAAGTAGCTCGTTTACTCAGACCGAGAACCTGATTGCACAGATAGTGCATTCAGGCCGACTGAGAACCGTAACCGGTGCCCGTTCCCGCACCTAATCGCGAACCGGCCGTCGTGTTCACGCCACAGATTTTAGAGTTCGCAAACCGGAAAGTTGGTTCGCAATGCGAACCGCAAAATACTAGGTTTTTCTCCGTGAACCGTGAAGACAGCGTGCCCGTCAACAGGTTAATCCGGGTAACGCGGTCAGGTGCGGGAAAAGTTCAGAGCCGGGTATGAACACGGGCGGTTCGCAGATAAGCACTTTAGTGCTGAACGTAACTGATGCGGGCACCGGCTCCAGCTCCGTTCTGGTCGGCCTGAAAGCCCTAACTGTGGCGAAGCGGTGTTCGCTCTGAATAAAAGAGCAAAAGTGTGTGGTGCTGCCCTGAAGAAGGCACTCATGCCGCTACGCGTGGGCCTTGTTTTTAATATGTCCATGTAGGACTTGTTAAAATAATAAAGACATTTAAAATTGGAGTGCCTTAGTCAGATAATTTATTCTCATTCCCAACCAAGTGTGTGGTAAACTTCTTTATTTTGAAGTGTTGAACACTTCTGCGTTTCCAGCACCTAGAAGCTGTACATGGATCTTTGAATTGTTATATGGGGAATAGAGCTTTTAGCTGCTCTGCTCCCATCCCGGACTGGAGTGAAACAAATCCCATCCCCTGACATCCTGAAAAGAATGTTTCACAATCCTGTTCACTCCCACTAAAACCCCATCTGTTTCGTCAGATAGGCTTTTTTAATGAAAAAACTCTGTTTTAGCATTTTATTTCATATTTTATTTTGTATTCCCACTCCCATTTATTTTTGTGTAAAATTCTGTTCATGTGTCTTGTCTTTAAAATTTTTGACTCCCATCCCGCGGGAATCCTGTACAGTGCCCTTGAGTGTTTTGAAAGGCGCTTTTAAATAAAATGCATTATTATTATTATTATTATTACTATTATTATTATTATTATTATTATTTAAATATTTGTCAATATTTTCTGGTCAAGCTTCTGTGTTCCGTGTCCTTGTGTGCAGCCAGTCTGGACAAGCACAATCGCACCCACACGGGGGAGCGTCCGTACGCCTGTGAGTTCTGCCAGCAGCGCTTCACCGAGAAGGGCCCCCTCCTGCGACACATCGCCAGCAAACACCAGGAGGGACGACCCCACTACTGCCAGATCTGCAGCAAGACCTTTAAAGGTGAGCCAGACCACCATGCATGAAAAGGGGGATCTTCTCCATTGTCCGCCGTTTTGAAATAGACAATTCACCTGCAAAACTTAAAGGGACACTGTGCAGGAAATGGTCAAAAAAGGTACTGCAACTATGCTGCTTATTGAAATTGGGCTGTCTACTGGCAAATTTGATCTTTACTTGAAAGTTTACTAAGTATTAAACAAATATTTTCTAGTACAGTCATTTTTGCAGCTAAAAATGGCTATTTTTGGAAATTCAAAATGGCGGACCATGGAGAAGATCCCCCTTTTCATGTATGAAAAGTGCAATTTTCCCAGTCATAATGCATACTTAGAATTTGATGTTGGTGGTAAGTATTCATGAAAAAGGTAACATTAGTGAATGGGCAGCATGAATTCTGGAAATAAACAACTGAAAATCTCACACAGTGTCCCTTTAACTATACTTTGGTCATACTAGTAAATATGAGTTCATTATTTAGTAAATGTTGATGAAAAGATTAAATGGCAGTAGACAGCACGGTTTCAATGAGCAGCAAGACCTTTAAAGGTGAGCCAGACCAGAGGCGATTCTAGGGTAATGTGGGGCCCCAAGCAGACATTCAAAGGAATGAACATTTGAAATAAAATTTCCACTATCGTGCAGTAGTAAAGTGTGAGCTGTTATTCACTATATAGGGGCTTGGGGGCCCCAAGCGGCTGCCTGCCTTGCCTGGTGACAAGATGCGCCTCTGAGCGAGACCATGCATGAAAAGGGGGATCTTCTCCATTGTCCGCCGTTTTGAAAATAGACAATTCACCTGCAAAACTTACTATATACTTTGGTCATACTAGTAAATACGAGTTCATTATTTAGTAAATGTTGATGAAAAGTTGAAATTGAAATGAAGCACAGTTTCAATGAGCAGCATAGTTGCAATACATACTCTGCCCACCATCCTACACAGTGCACCTTTAAAATGCCTGTTAAAGGGACACTGTGTGAGATTTTTAGTTGTTTATTTCCAGAATTCATGCTGCCCATTCACTAATGTTACCTTTTTCATGAATATTTACCACCAGCATCAAATTCTAAGTTTTCATAATGACTGGAAAAATTGCACTTTTCACACATGAAAAGGGGGATCTTCTCCATGGTCCGCCATTTTGAATTTCCAAAAATAGCCTTTTTTAGCTGCAAAAATGACTGTACTTGGACCATACTAGAAAATATTTGTTTAATACTTAGTAAACTTTCATATAAAGATCAAATTTGGCAATAGGCAGTTTCAATGAGCAGCATAGTTGCAATACCTACTCTGCCCACCATCCTACACAGTGCACCTTTAAAATGCCTGTAAAGACGTCTGTAATCTTAAGTAGGCTACTGTAACTCACTTGACTATGAGTTTCATCCATCTCCTCCTCCAGCTGTGGAACAGCTCCGTGTCCACGTGCGGCGCCACAAGGGGATGAGGAAGTTCGAGTGTAGCGAATGTGGCTACAAGTTCACCAGACAGGTGAGAATACTCATCACAGATTATTACACATTAAATCACATATTATTTTTCATATATTATATTTGTATTTCTTCGGTACATTAACCCATTGATGACTTGCAAAAAAGGGTGCTGATGAATGCCTGAGCCCTTTTTAAGAAAAGCTGCCCTCAGCCTATTAAAACCTAAATATATCAGCTTCTGAAGCACATAAAAATATGCACTAAAGTTGCATTTAAACGCTAAGACCCTCATCTTTCATTCATTAGAATGTGTTCATTCATCTCAAACAAACAGAGATTTTTTATACAGTTGTCTCAAATCTCATGACCGTGAATGTTGCGTAATGCAACTCCAGGCGCTAGGGCCAATGTTGCGCAACGCAACATCAGGCACCAATGGGTTAATGTAGTACTGTATGTATTTATGTTTATGGGATTAACTAGGTTCTATACTACTGTCCGCCTTGCAGGTAATAGTGGAATGCTAAGTTCACTTCACGATTGACCATTTTTACATGTCGGTATGCGTGGTATACAGGTGTTTGTCGTTATTTTAGGCCTTTTTCTGAAATAACCATGAATCTGAGATTTAGCCCACTTATATGAAGTCAAGGCCAAAGCCTTTTGTGCTGATGGGATCATCAGACTTATTGTTTGTTTGGAAAAACACATTCTAACAACATTCAACATAAAACGCATTATAACAACATTCTATGACATTACAATGCCTTTTAACCAATGTATATACAGGTCGGTGGCCTTAACAGATTTTGTTAACAAGCAGTTTAAAATTTTACCTGTCTGGTTCCATCCTCTTCAGGCTCACCTGCGGCGCCATGCTCAGATCCACAACCGTGTGGAGAACTACAACCCTCGCCAACGGCGGCTCCGAAACCTCATCGTCGACGGCAATGCAGACAAGGGAGCCAGCTCGTCATCATCAAGCCCTCCACCTCCTCCAGCCAATCAGGAAGCTGCTGCCATGGAGACGCAGAGCGATGTCATCCGTGTCATGATCCAATCAGGGCCGATCATTGTTGGGGAGGTGGGGCCGGGTCAAAGCGAGGGTGAGCCCGGTAGTGGGGAGGGCCAGACTGCTGTGTTCCCTGTAGCCTCAGCATCCGGCTCCGGTACAGATGCGGTCCAGACCACATTCACAGTGTTGCCCACGCCAGGCGAACCACCACCAGCCACCAGCAATGGGGACACTACAGAGTTCAGCGTGGTGACTGTGCTGGATCCCATTCCCAACATACTAGTGACGACGGATGCGTTTACTATACACAAGCCCGAATCAGAAGACTAGACCAGAGGGCCTGTACTAAGAAGCTGGTTCAGGAGGAAACCAGTTTAAATTAAGAGGTAAATCATCTAGAAGAGCCAGGAGTCCTCATTTTCCTAAGAAAATGAGAACTCCAGGCTCTTGTATTAAATGATTTATTTCATAACTAAACCTGGTTTACTCCTGAGCCAGCTTCTTAGGGCCTTTCCCATTACTAATCTCTACCCCTACCCCTACGCCTTCCCCATGCCCCTGGTGCTTTCCAACGAAGCTGTAAGGTGTAGGGCTTGAAATGCAACCGCTACGAATTGGGATACCCCTTCAACAATCATGGAATGACACTCAGCTGTCACTAATTCCATGCATTAGGTTGACGTTAATGGCGATTCACGGAGAAAAGGGCCATCACACATTAGGACAATGTTAAACTTAGTACAATGGAATGATTATTACCACTTAAAAACCTTCAATTGTGGCGAAAATACTTAAACTTGTGTGCTGTTGAGGGTGCTGCGGCTTGCCACCAATTTTTAAATGAATTCGCAATCCATCCAGGGAAACCTGTCGTAGCCCTCTGTCGTGGAGTCTGGTGTTGGAAAATCTCTGCGTGGAGGGGTGGAAAGCCCTTCGCCGTACCCCTACCCATCTGTCTGAGCGTGAATCGGGATGCCACTACCCCTACACGTGGACGCGCAAAACGGAGGCAAAGGGGAAAGGCGTGGGGCTAAGGGGTGTAATGGGATTCACCGTTTGTGTACCCCTCAGGAATCACTAGACATGTGCAAAACTCACAATTAAGGACACAACACAAGAGCCTTATGGATGTGGAGTGGAGGCAAGAAAATAGGAAATGTAAAACGTCGCTTTGACGTAAGGACTTTCTCATCAAGGCCAGAGACATCTCTTTCAAATCTATCTTTCAAATTATCGGCCACGGTGCATTGTTGTTTTTCAAGATGATTTTGGCATGATGTGTTGTTCAGTGCATCACAGGACATCACAACCGATGCGTCCTTTTTTCCCAAAAAAGATTTTGGCAAAAATGCTCTTTTTTTTTCAAGTAATGATTGACATGAAACGCCAAAACAGGCTTTTAGAGAACAAACCAGTACATGAAAGTAGCTACTAATAGGGCCCATTACTGACTTTGTCCAAGTCTTTATTCACATTCATGCTAATTAAAAATACATGCATTTCCAGTATTTCCAACAGGGCAAATGATTTTGTAATTGTATGATATAATTAGTGACAGTTTGTGATTACATTCTACACACCCACACTTACTTCTACACACAGAATAATCCTCAGAAGAAAAAAACCTTCCGGTTGTTAATACTTTTAACAATTTAATGGTTAAAGGCTGGGGAGACCTTATTTTGACAGATCCACAACTGTCTGATGGAGGAGGATATGGTTTGATATGTTTCTGCAACACACAGAAATCCTTTCATCCACAACAGAAAGTATTTTCCCCCCACGTCACTTTAGGGTCTACATTGAAATCAGATGTTACTTTTGTTACCGTTTTCACTCACCAGTATGTGAAAACTACTCATTTCACATCATGTAATAAAATAACGAATTTCACCTGTAAAAAATGATTTCATGCAGATTCAATTGATTCTGGTTAAATATTTGATGTACAGCACACTAGTGTCCTCCACATGATTCCATATGGGTACATAGTTGCCCTTTTATTTCCAAGCCATTGTGCCTTTAAACAGGCACTGTGATATTGTTGAACATACAGTATGGGCAATGATTTGGTATGGTGACAAGTGAATTTCACTAATAGCATAGTTGAAAAAATGTCCCTTTAAATTATGATGTTAAATTATGATGTTAGGGTAGTTTGAAACATTTGTTTGAAAGCAGGCCTCCGTATTCATCTTTCCTTTTTCACACAAATGCCTTTGTATTTACACCGTTCATTATGTTCATGTAAGTGTATATAGTGTAAATAAAACATTACAAGTGAAATCAACTGCCTAACTGGATGGGTTTTGTGAGAATATGAATTAAGCTATTACGTTAATGTGTTTCTATCCGAGTAAGAATTCTTCTTTCTATACATTTTATTTATTACCTTTATGAAGTGAAAAGAAATCCCGCACACTGTCCGTTCCACCAACAAACTTTAATACAACGTTTCGGTCATCCGACCTTCTTCAGGTAAAGTTTACTTTACCTGAAGAAGGTCGGATGACCGAAACGTTGTATTAAAGTTTGTTGGTGGAACGGACAGTGTGCGGGATTTCTTTTCACTTCATTGACAACCCGGCTGGGATAACATCCTACGCACCTGCCCAACTACAGAGGTGTGCAAAAGCGTCTATTGAACTGATTTATTACCTTTAACCAAGACATATGTCAACATGGTAAAGATAAAACTGTCATAAAGCATTGTGGTAAAATCAACAACAGATGCTGAAATTCTGTACTGGCCTTTTGTGCCAGTATACTTTCAGTTTCTGAAGTGTGTCACCAATGAGAGCTATGGGACGTCTCACATGCATATCTCTTGAAAAATATAACCTACTTCACCATAAATCCTCCCAATAGTAGCACACTTTTTCCCTACGAAATTGAACAGTATAGTCAACAGTAAATAGTAAAATGACAGAAAATTGTGTCATATACTGAATGTCAAAGGCATTTTAAGGTTATTTCAGTGCCATGTGATGTTCATGTTACTACCGGTACCATTTTCACTTCATCTTCCACCCTTTTCATCTGTCACTATTTTCAAATAACCTTGTAGGGAACAAAGTGTAATGAGAAATGCCTTGGTATGGTCTGGCCTAGCTCACTTAGAATGGAATACAAAAGAAAATCTTCTTGACATGCCCCAAGGGAACGCACGCTTTTTGCGAACAAATTTGTGACGTGTCCATAGCACTTACCATAGGCCTACTACCTCCACAATTCATCTTATTAGAATAGAAGACAATATCCATAGTGATATTTAAAATATTTATTTAAGTAACCTCTTCACTTAATAGGACAATTCTAACATGCAGTCTTTGAGGATGACATTCTAGGAGCTGTTTGGCTCCTAATCACCACCACAGGGTATTATTATTACATTACATTACATTATATTTCACTTAGCTGACGCTTTCATTTGTTCAAAGCGACTTACAACTGTTTTTCAGGGTATTGGTTACAGTCCCTGGAGTAATGTGGGGTTAGGTGCCTTGCTCAAGGGCACTTCAGCCATGGATGGAGGTGTAGGGAGAGGTCAGGGGGGATTCGAACCACCAACCCCTAGATTGAAATACCAACTCTCTAACCACTAGGCCACGGCTGCCCTATATGACGATATCATAGGCTATAGGCTTATCTATTAACCTCCTTACGAGGATCGAACACGCATCTTCGTGAACTACAACGGTCCGATTTAACACTCAGTACGATACCGCTAGGCCAGTGGTTCCCAACCTATGGGTCGGGACCCCCCTTATGGGTCGCCAAAGATCCGCAGGGGGTCGCGGAGCCCTCTTGATTTTAAGGGGTTTCGTTTTAAATATTTATAGCCCATGTTGAATAAAAGACAAATCATTTAACTAATAGACGCAACAAACTGTAAGTGCTACATTAAACATTTATTCTATATTTGACCAAAGACGAATTGAGGAATAAAATAACTAAAATAAGTTTTCGCAGGAAACGGAGGGCATCTTGTGACTCCGTCTTGTGCGGGCGCTCGCGTGGTTGGGTCACCAAAGCTTACAATAGTAAAAACATGGGTCCCTTAAGAAAAAGGTTGGGAACCACTGCGCTAGGCCAACAGACCAGCCAGGGTAAACTGAGACTTTCAAACAGTGTTGCCAGATGGGAAATGCTGAACTATCGTACCAAAACCTCACAATCGTTTTTTTGGGGGCTTTTTGGGTGGAAATTATCGTACAAGAACCAAATGGATGTTTTAAGGCAACTAAATGAACTGAAAGAACCTCTGAGATTATTGTACATCATGTTTTTTTTTGATCATACAGAGGACAAAATGGATAAAAGTATAGTACGAATACGATAATTAGCACACATCTGACAACACCACCTTCAAATGATTGCAATTCCACAACAGGACCAATGGATGGCACAAAATCACACCTTTAAACTGTATGAATAAATCCACAATTTATATAAAAACAAGGAGTCAGATTATTCAAAACCAGTAATCACACATTATTGAACTATGGAGTAACCGTTTTCGTTAACCATGTAATCACATTCAATAGAAAAGAAATATCATAAATGTCAAAGTGCTGCAATGGAACCACTTAGTTGAAATAACAGCCTGCCTGCATGGATGCTTTTATGTTGATCACATTAAATCAACTATAAAAGGTCCACACTGTACTGCACACTGCACATTGTTGTAAGTCCGTTCCATGAGTCACTTTAGACAATGATACACAGAATAAAATGTAAATAAAAACTTATCAGAACTTAAATAAAGACTTATCAGGTTGTAACACCATTAAGTAAACTAGCTTAATAATAAAAACTAACTTTTAAGTTCAGAAAAACACTTTTTTCATAAATAAAAGTGGTAATGCACAATGATAGCCAGCATTTCAACAATAGACCCGTAGGTCTACTACAATGCTAGCAAAACTACAATGATAGCCAGCATTTCAACAGTAGACCCGTAGGTCTACCTGCCATTCACATATTTACTATATAATGTAAACAAAAAACAGCACACCCTCTCTCTCTCTCTCTCTCGACTGATAAACCATATCAACTGGTTTATGTTGATTGTCTAGATATGTTTTGGACAAAGAAACACTTCAACGAGTTAAATAGTCCAGTCAAATGTCACATCAAACCTGGCCAAAGCCTTCAAGCACCCTTCAGCCTCGACTGGCAATGTAAGCCAAGCAGAGGCCTATACTAAGAAGCTGGTTCAGGAGTAAATCAGAGTAAGTTAAGAGGTGAATTATCTAATACAAGAGCCTGGAGAAGAAAATGAGGACTCAAGGCTCTGTTTTTTTAGATGATTTAACTCTTCACTTAACCTAGTTTACTCCTGAACTAGCTTCTTAGTATAGGCCCCAGATCAAAGTATCCATATTCACGTGTAATTTACCAAATGGAACATAGCCAATGCTGTAGCTTTTTCGGAATGTAAGGGGGTAAATCAAAACTGAAAATATGTCAGTGATATGTAACAACAACTAAGTGTAGGAGTGTAGGTAGGGAGTGTGAAGATTTAATTGGGATTTTTCAAAATCAATTCCAATTGTTTGGTTAATGGCATACACTACTTGGTATACACTACTTGGTATACACTACTAAAAAACACTCTGCTTTCCCCCCCATCTGTTGGTGGATAAATCATACCGTAAAGCTACAAATAACAGACAAGTCACAAACACTTTTGCTTTGTACCGTAAAAAAAGTTATACCGAAAGAAAGAAAAAACAATTGGACAATTAACGTCAGTCTCAAATTAAGGTCATGTCTCATTGTCTCCGTGTTGTTCACTTTAACAATGGGACAACTCAGGTCAGTGTTACATCGTCGAGGACTGCCAGCAGAGTCTCACACACTTCTGCATTATTTGTGTGCTCTACTAATGACTAGGTAAACATTTTATTCATAGAAATGCCGAAGTGTGTACTGATAGACAGTACACACTGCAAAGACTGTCTGACTGTCTGCGGTCTCGGGCAGAACAGACAGTATTGCCACTGCAGAGCACAACCTGCTCTCACAGAATTCCGTGAAATGAGCACAGCTCCTTCTGGACACAAAATCTGTGGCAGTTCCACAGATTTTGCCAAATTTCCGTGATGGGGTCAAGGAAGTGCTTTCAATATTTTCATGCAAGCACTTCCGAGACGAGACCCCATCACGGAATTCTGGCAACATCCGTAAAAGTGCCAGAGATTTTGTTTCCCAAAAGAACCGCTGCTCATTTCACGGATTTCGGTGAGTTCATGTTGGCGGTGCCCTGTGAGGCTTCCAGATGTATACGTAGTTAAAGAGTTCCACAGCCTTCTCGTAATCGCTGAGATCATTCGACTCGAAGTGCTCCAAGCATATGTTAATCCTTAGATTTAATGAATCATTCCGACACCATGAGGTAATCTAAGCTTTTTGCAAATCTAAGCTTTTCGAATTGAAAAAGCCATTATTTGCAGCTTTACATGAAACTGAAAAAAAATCATACTATTACCGGTACATTACCATTACACTACAGCATGCAAAAAGAAACACAAAAACGCATTCACACATTTTTGCTTTCCTAAGTAAGTCCACTTCACGGCTGATGGTTCAGCATACTGCACACACAAATCCAAAAAATAAATACAACATACACAGACATATAAATACATAGCTGAAGATCTCCACTGGTTCAGCCCAGTCGGTGTCAGAGTGCCGGCTCCACCTGGACCTGAACCTGATCCTGATCCGGCTGCTCCTGGTTCCTCGGATCCTGGTTGTCATTGAGTTGATTGCGATTATGATTATGATTGTGGTTGTGGATAGCGTGATGGTGGTGGTGGTGATGGTGATGATGGCGGTGTAACCGGTGGAGGTGGAGGTTGACCTCGGGCGTCTCGAGAGGCTGGAAGCCGGTCTGGGCCTGGGGCATGAACTGGCGGAAGATGGACACGCTGCCGTGCCAGAACATGGGCTGCGGCAGCCTTCCCATGATGCTCCACGTCTGCGTCTCGGGGCTGTAGGCCTCCACCACGTCGGACAGCTCGAAGGTGCTGTCGTAGCCGCCCGACACGTACAGGCGGCCCCCCAAGGCAGCCACGCTGCCCCCCACGTGAACCTGAGGCAGAATCATGGGACTCAATTAACTAGCCATTTTGGATGGTGATGAAAAAAGTTAATTTACAACCCTGGCTAGTGTCATGGTGGTTTTTCTCTCATGCCCCCCACCCCCCACCCCTTGTTTTTTTTCTGGTTGTTCTGTTGAATTTGTGGGCACACCAATGTACATTCCTAGCAACTGCATTTTTATACTGTTGATATGGCTAGAATTAACTTCAACTTCAGCCTGGTTTCATTATTGCATACAGATACACCATGTATGTAATATTGATAAATATAGCTCGGGAGGACAGTATGTTACTAGGCAGGGGAGAATCATGTGATACAGAAACTCATCAATGCATCCCAGCTGGACATTGGTGTGCAAAATAAAAGTGGTGTGAACGTGAGTAATAACAGCATGGATGCGAATTGAAAATGCAAGTTCAGCACAAAATCCTTAAAGGGACACTGTGTGATATTTTTAGTTGTTTATTTCCAGAATTCATGCTGCCCATTCACTAATGTTACCTTTGTTATGAATACTTACCACCACCATCAAATTCTAAGTATTCATTATGACTGGAAAAATTACACTTTTCATACATGAAAAGGGGGATCTTCTCCATGGTCCGCCATTTTGAATTTCCAAAAATAGCCATTTTTAGCTGCAAAAATGACTCTACTTGGATCATACTAGGAAATATTTGTTTATTACTTAGTAAACTTTCATGTGAAGAACAAATTTCGCAATAGGCAGCCCAGTTTCAATTAGCAGCATAGTTGCAGTACCTTTTTTGACAATTTCCTGCACAGTGTCCCTTTAACCCGTTAAAACACAGCGCTATAAATGTGCTGTTACAAGAATGGCAATGACAAAGTCCTAGTGCATTACTAAAGGCCCTGTGTTATGTCATACTTGTGTAGAACTATAGTAGTTAAGTTTTCAATGACTATTACAGCATGCCTCTGGTGGAACGCCGCGCATTATGGGGCTACTACATTTTTTATAGAGGGAGTATATCTTTTCACATTATTTTTAAGATATGTTTTTGGTCTTTTTGACTTTATTCATGATAGTATAGTGAAGATGACAGGAAGCGAGTGGGGAGAGAGGGAGGGGGAAGGACCGGCAAAGGACCAGGGCCGGGAATCGAACCCTGGTCGTCCGCATAGCGAACGAGTGCCCTACCGTTAGGCCACGGTGTTAGGCCACAATGGGCCTTTTCGCATTACTTTGAGATGAAACAGGTTTGCTGTGTAAAAGGAAGGCACTTACCTGGGTCATGTTGTCGATTTTACCCCATTCATTCTTCACAGGATTGTAGACGTCCACCTCCGCAGAGTCATCCCTAAAATACACAACACAAACATCCAGCAGAAAAACACAACTTGTCAACTTCTCTCTAGTACACTAACAAATCCACAAGTAAGTAGTAGATCATGACTGAAGGTTGAGGATAGTTGATAATTGAGAATATGCATGTTTTGTAAAACTAATACACTGTTAATTCCACAACTAAGTAAATCATAATGATTACGATCATTTCAGTTATTGTGTTCGATTGTCCCCAATCATCAACTACTGATCATTGATAATAGTTGATTACTGGGGACAATGAAACACCAATTGTGTTTGAACACAACAGTGTTTTTCATTGAAAACAGTCAGGGGTGTCCTTCAGGGTGGTAAAGTGAGACTGACTCACCAAGGCCCCATGTACTGTATATACTGTAGGGGGCCCACACACAGTCCAATTTATGAAAATGTATGGCTAGGGGGGGGGCGTTCATTTGAGCTGATTGTACATAGGGCCCAAAATTTGCTGCTACGCCCCCCGTCATGAATGATAACAGTTAATGATTGGGGACAATCACACACAATTGAGGAAAGCTGACCTGACGAAATAGATGAGACCATTGAGCGTGACCGTCTTTGGCGCAAACGACCACGGCGGCAGCTGGCCACAGTTGAGGAGCGACCAGCGGTCGGTCTCGGTGTCGTAGCACTGTATGGCCATGGTGTCCTGTTCGGTGAGGGAGCCGATGGCGTAGAGCTTCCCTCGGCAGGCGGTGGTGGAGCAGTTGTCCATGGGGTGCAGCATGGGTGCCAGGGCCTCCCAGCAGTCCACCGCGTGGTCGTAGCGCTCCGTGCTGTCGGACGCCACCACGTACAGCTGTCCCCTCAGCACGCAGGAGCTGTGGTACTCGCGCGGCTTCAGCATGGGAGACGCCTCCGTCCACTCGTTAACGCTCGAGTTGTAGCGCCACACGCCGTCGTACAGCCGCGAGCCGTCCGAACCACCTGCCGGATACAAGCGTAAAGGGTTTTCCAGTTAGTCAAAACGTTAGTCAAACACCGCAAGAAATGAAATCAAGTATCCAAAACATCTGAGCCTCTTTTTCTTTTTTTTTTCTTTTTTTTTTAAGATTCTCTTTGGTCTTTTTCGACCTCATTTGACAGGAGAGGTGGACTGGAAGCGAATGGGGAGATAGACGGGGAGGAGCCGGCAAAGGACCTGGACCGGGAATCGAACCCCGGTCAGCCGCATGGTAGACGAGTGCCCTACCCATTGGCCACGGCAGGACCCTGAGCCTCTTTTTCATGCACTAAGCAGTTGTAACGCCACACACCATTGTACAGCCGCGAGCCGTCGGCTTGATGTCCCACTTAGGATAAGGGACTTTTAACTTGACTTCAGAGTGCCTCGGACCCTCTCTCTGCTCTCTACATGTTCTTCAGCAAGTCAAATAGTCAGTCCAACACCATAATAAATAAACAAGTATATCCACAACATCTTAGCTGCTCCAAGTACAGCCGCGAGCCATCCGAACCACCTGGTAGATCAAGGCAAACATAAAATATTTTCCAATTTTGCAAGTCAGAGGCGTGCTCAGTCCCTTTACAGAAATGTCAAAAAAAGACGTGTTCTGGTGGGATGCAGGTAAATGACAATGGCATCTAAATATACTATTCTCACCATCAACGCCATAGACACATTGACAGTAAATAGAATATATATTAAAAGCCTGCTGGGAGAGGCAGGTGACTAATATAATCAGTCTGTGCAAAACTGCCGACCGATCCAGTCCCAATGCATATTAGCTGGTGTCAGGGTGCCCCCCCCCCCCTTCACTTTTGTTGTCCCTATTGTTGAATTTGTGGGCACACCAAAAGTGTATTTTTATACTGCTGATATGGCTATAATAAACTTGAACTTTGAATTTGGTTTCATTATTGTATACAGATACACCATGTATGTAATATTGATAAATATAGCTCGGGAGGACAGTATGTTACTAGGTAGTAAACCATAATGAGAGTAGCTCAGGAACTTTCTGCATACCATATCCCTGCTGTGACTATGTTGCCCAACAGGGATTTGCAGATCTGTTGTTGCTCACTGTATTTGCACGACTCGTCATTGCAGTTTCTCAATTTCAACTCATTATCTAGCAAATCTCTGTGGGTGCTTGAACCATAGACAATAGGCCTGTTGTAGCCATGCCAACCATATACATAGATATGTAACATATCTATGAAAAAAAATGAAAAATCATGAATTAAACAATGCAGTCACAATAATAGCAATTAAGACTTATTTGTATTTTGTTGGTATAGCAGATGCATTTCCAAGTGGCAGTAAATGTTTTTACAAAAAGCCTCAACAAGGCAATAGTCTGTGCACAGATGCTTCGTGCCGCTAATCTACAGTATTCAGGGCAGAACAGTCAGTGTCCCGCTCATCTGTCCTCCAGATTTGACTCCCTCTGTACCCACACGGCACATGCAGGTATGTGGATGTAACGAGAGCGCTGACAAAAATAGCACTGGCAAAGGACAAAGAGGATGAGTGAAATGACTCTTGCTGGGTTGAGGAGGTCAGAGGAACATTTTTGTTTTGTTTTGCTTGCGATTATGAAGCCGAGAATACCGGGCGGTCTCAGTGGCGTGTGCCAAAATGCGCTGGCTATTTTCTGTTGACTGCACAGGACCAAGCAGCAAGCATGCATACCAGCCAGGGCAAAAATAAAAACGCAGAGTGCATTATGGTTTATGGTGAAATCAAAGGCAGAATTAATGGCATGCAATACGATAAGACAGACCGACAGACGATATGGAAATAAACAGAATTCGGGATCTCTATAAGGTGAATAAACGCCCAGGCTAATGCCTACACACTGCATTATAAGTTATGTTGAAGTTAAAGGTAGACTTTAAGGCCAATTTAACTTGCCTTATCAGGGCTCCAGAGTGTGACTAAAGTGGTCGCACGTGCACCCATTTTTTTCAATGGTGCGATCAAAAAATATTTTTGGTCGCACCGGTGCCATGAGAAGAACAAAATGAATAGGCAACACTGGTTTATGGTGAAGTTAAAACCAGAAGTAAAGGCAAATCTAACTTGTCTTATACAGAGTTTGCCTCATACCGTGTTAAGGGCACTGCAACCAGGGTTGTCTGAGGTTTCATCCACTGACATAAAAAAGGCTTCCAGCCAGAGATTTCTGGCCTAACATTTGAGAAGACCACCTGGCTTACAACGAATTACAAGAACTGGGCACAGGTCTATCTACGTTTGTAGCTTCCCAAAACTTTGACAGAATTCTGGCAGCTGTTTTAAAAGTCTTGTTCCTTATGCTTTAAGTTTGACATTGCGTGCACTTGACTAGAGAATTCCGAATTTTAATGGTCATTTTGTTTCGGATATGGGAATATAATTTGTCGTCAATCACATTTTTAATTTTGTGTAATTTATGTTTATCTATATTTGTAATGTTTACGACGTGATCACCTGCCACCTTGTCACATACGTATCAAGTAAGGGGAACCCGCACACCTTGTATGCCGATGCAATAGTGAACTTTTATTGCATGTTGAGAAAATAAATAAAAGTGCAACCCAAGTGAACAGTGCAAACAGTTCGGTCCAAGTCAGACCATCCTCAGTGCCAAGAGTGGTCTGATATGAGGATGGTCTGACTGGGACCGAAACGTTTGCATTGTTAACTTGGGTGGCACTTTTATTTATTTTCTCAACATGCAATAAAAGTTCACTATTGCATCTGCATCCAAGGTGTGGGAGTTCCCCTTCCTTGTTCCTATAGTTCACCTATTGGAACCTACACACCCACCAGGCATCAAGAGAAAAGGCGCGGTACCTCCTTTTGAAAGAACACATACGTATCAAGAGAATACTGATTAAGTGTCTGTGACTGATTTATTGCCAATGCCCTGAGGAGTCCCACTGCATGGCGTTTTGTGGAAATCGTGCAACGTAATATCTCACAGAGTTCTTCAAATCAAACAAAAGTACCACAGGTATGTAGCGCAGTGCATGATACAACATAATTAAGGCCCCACTTCCAAAATACCGGCGTTATCCTGTAAAACAAGGGAATGTTGTTTGATATGACATCATTGGATAACGCTAAGCAAACACTATTTGCATGAAGTCCAGCAGTGCTAAACTTTTACAGCCAGCCACACTGATCCAAATCACCAGCTCAGCTGTCACATTCCAACTAGCAAGAATGGAATGCTCTCCTTCTGCAGAACACGTGTGTTGGGCAATATGGATTCTTGTGGACATATAATAGGCGTTTTCGCCAAACATTAATATTCCTGTCTGGTTATTACTAGGCAGTGTTGTCAGATGTACAATAATGATCATATTTGTCCATTTTGTCCTCTGCACGAACAAAAAAACACGATATATGATCATTTCAGAGTTTTCATTCAGTTTGGTTCTTGTACGATAATGTCCTGCCAACAAGCCCCCCAAAACGATAATTTTGAGGATTTGGTACAATAGTTCAGGATATTCCATCTGGCAACAATGCTACTGGGTAAAATGCTGTGTGAAGAGGTTTGAGAGTGAGCAGTGCTGACAGAAGTTGTAAAAAAAATACTGTTACTGAAAGATGATAGTATACTGCGCGAATGTTTCATGTTCCTATACAGTAGGCCTAGTGATTTTTCCATCCATGTTCTCCACATCTTGGAAGCCACCTTGGAAGTCATAAGCCTAAAACTGCTATTCTCTACACACATGCTAATAACTATTACCTCGTGTGCTATTACCTGGCTTATTATCAATAAATACAACAACTTGGCTGCCCCCTTGCAGGAATGAGGCATAAATGCAATTTCGTGTGCAGTGTGCAGTGAGCACTTGTGTGCTGTGGAGTGCTGTGTCACAATGTGACAATGGGAGTTGGAGTTTCCCAGTTGGGCTTTCACTTCACTTTCAACCGCAGCCTCTTACTGCAGATGGGGTCGACGGCGACCCTATTCACTTGCTAAAAACGCTTAACTACATCATAACAACATTGCTATGACATTACAGAGAGCCATAGTGCTGCACTAAGGGGTTTAGCAATACCTATAGTTTGTGAAGCCATGATCAGACTAATAAAACTTCCTGCAATGTTGATACCTGAGCGAGCCTGATGACGCACTGAGGCGAAACGCGTTGTTCGCTCTAATAAAACAAGCATAAAGTGAAGAATGTGTGAGGTAGACTTCTTTCTTTTGAAGTATTGAACATTCCTGCATCTACCAGCACATAGGAGCTGTGCATGGAACTTTGAACTGTTGAATTCTTTGAACTGTTGAAATGTAATGTTTACCTGTGACGTAGATGTCGTTGCCCAGCGCGGCCATGCTGTATCCGCCCCCCAGGTGGTCGGGGAACTCCGCCAGGTATCTCCACTGTCCCGTCTGGGGGTTGTAGCAGTCCACGGTCACCAGCTCGTCACACTCCTGGTCGCAGCCTCCGACCACCACCAGGATCTCCGCCAGCCCGGTGGAGGGCCGCGGGTGCATGCGGTGGCACGGCCAGTCGTGCCGGTCGTACTCGCAGGACTGGAAGCTGCGCGCCTCGCTGATCAGACGCAGACACGCGTGCGACAGGTACACCAGCGGGTCACTCTCCACGTGGGCCAGCAGGTAGAAGCGACGCATGAAGGGCAGCCTCACCTGCAGGGGAGAGAGAGAGACAGAGAGAGAGAGAGAGAGAGAGAGAGAGAGAGAGAGACCGAGAGACAGAGAGAGAGAGAGAGAGAGAGAGAGAGAGAGAGAGAGAGAGAGAGAGAGAGAGAGAGAGAGAGAGAGCGTAAAGGAGAGCGTGAGAGAGAGAGAGAGAGAGAGAGAGAGAGAGAGAGAGAGGGAGTTAAGGAGAGAGAGAGAGAGCGAGAGAGAGAGAGAGAGAGAGAGAGAGAGAGAGAGAGACAGAGAGAGAGAGAGAGAGCGTAAAGGAGAGTGTGAGAGTGAGAGAGTGAGAAAGCGCGGCAGAAGCGTTGCATGAAGGAACCCTAACCCTAACCCTAGGTAGAAGCGACGCATGAAGGGCAGCCTCACCTGCAGGAGAGAGAGAGAGAGAGAGAGATAGAGAGAGAGAGAGAGAGAGAGAGACAGAGAGAGAGCGTAAAGGAGAGCGTGAGAGAGTGAGAAAGCGCGGCAGAAGCGTTGCATGAAGCGTCGCATGAACGGCAGGTTTTTGTTTACTTGTTGTGTTTCAGTATAGATCGGTTTTCGGTTTACAAACACTCATGCTGTGAGGAGGGGTAAGATGCTAAGTAGCGAATGACAGCATCACTATACTATGAGTGACAGCAGTCTCCACCAATCAGATGTTGAAGAGTGCACAGCCAGGGGCACGCAGCCAGGGATTGTTTTACAAACGGGATGTATACAAACCCATGTATAGCACACAGATATCTTAAAATAAATTCATATTATACAACCAGGGTACAATTGTAAAAGACAGAAAAGGACTAGTGCTGACTGATTTGGGAAAGGTATTCATTTTACCACCACATTGCTGAAGTTGCATAAAGTTGTATAAAGTTGCGCCCTATTTTTATTCAAGCAAAATGTAAGTATAGTTTGGGGTCATTGGGTAGACGAAATGAAAGAGCCCTGTGTACAATCAGCTCCAATGGACCCCCCGAGCCATAGTATCTACTGTATATAAATCAGACACTGTGTGCCCCCCCCTCTATACATGGGGCCCTGGTAACTCCCCCCTTGCAAGACACCCCTGCTCACCTGCTGTAAGAGCTCGGGCCAGGGGTGAATTTCTCAAAACCAAAGTTGCTTACTACATTAGCTACTTTGTTGTTTTCAATGCATTTTCCCATTGGCAACTACTGAAGTTGCTAACAGGCTAACAACTTCTCTTTTGAGAAACTCACCCCAGGTGTGTAGACGCCTCTGCAGGTCTGACTTGACCCACTTCACCGCTATCTTAGGTAAGCTGTCTGCTTGTTTCGCACCCTAACCTCGGACACACTGCTGCTCGCGGTTTTGCAGATTCTAGGTACTGTATATCCGACCCCTTTACGGGAAGGTCAGAAGGTGAAAACTGGCCTTCAGTGACTTTTAATTGAATACTGTACCACCCCTGCTCACCTGCTGTAAGAGCTCGGGCCAGTAGTGTAGACGCCTCTGCATGTCTGACTTGACCCACTTGACCGCTATCTGGTAGGCCGTCTCCTCCTTGTCTACGCACAGGCTGTCATCCGACATGTACTCCAGCAGCCGTTTCCATGGCAGCTTCTCAAACTCCTTCCCCTTGGCCAGGTCCACGATGTTCTTGAGGACGAAGCGCCGGGCGCTGGTGGCCAGGTCCCTGCAGGCGTAGGCCTCTGCGAAGTCCTGGATCTCCAGACAGTTGGACACGTCCAGGTTCTGCTCCAGAAAGGCACAGCAGGCCTCCTTGACGGACGGGAACTGGAACAGGTCTGCGGTCTTCAAAAGCAGGTCCACGTTGTCCTGCGTCACCGTGACACGTCCCGTGTAGCAGAACTCGATCAACAGGCCCAGGAGTTCCGCCGAGACCTCGTAGAGTTCCACGCGGTCCATGGCGCTCTCTCGGAGCGTTCCGGCAAACATGGCGCGGAAGTAGGTGCTGGCGGCGGCCAGGACCGTCCGGTGGCAGTGGAACTCTTGGCCCTCGGCGCATAGCGTCACGTCGAAGAACTTGCGCTCGGCGCGAAGCTCGTGAATCCCTCGCAGCAAGTTGAAGGCGTGGGCCGTGTCGAAGAAAGGTAGCGTGGACGCCTGCGTCTGAACCAATGGCTTCTCCATCACTGTTGTTTACAAACAATCAATCGTTGCCTTTCTATGTTTAGGTCGGTGAAGATAAATGTCACGTCTCCTGTAAACACAGAAAAAAAACAGAAATGTTTTCCTTTCAAGTAACAGGGGGTCCTATAAAACCCTGTCAACTAAAATAAACAAGTTAAACTAACACAAAAACAAGCAGGCATTGTAAAATAGACTACCGACAACATGTGATATCCTCTTTTCCCCACACTGGACACCGTGCTAATGAAAGCAAGTCATCTTTCATGTGGGACGAGACCCACTGCCTGCTGTTGTCCTATAAATAACAACAGTAATCCAATGCCAGTGTGCCTTTGGGGAACGGGAGGGGAGGGAGGGGGCGAGGGGGGTGTGGACCAGGAAAGCAGACAGGGAGGGGGCAAAGGTGTCAGTTGTCCCGGGACCAGAGAGAGAGGGGAGCAAACCAGCATCGGGTCCCCTCCCCTTTACTTTCCATGTCTTGAGTAGGAGGGGGGCCTTTCAGATGACTTTGTCCTGGGCCCGGCCAAAGCTTTTCAGCGGCCCTACATGTGACGGCCGGCAGAGGGTTGTTGAACTGTTGGCACTGCTCTTCACAGCCTAATGGGACATGCGCTAAGTAAGCACCCAGCCCCCATCCTCTAGCACCCCTCAGCTAGCTACCGCTACCTCTCAGTAGCACACAGCGAGGCCAGGCCCCAAAAGCAGGTCCAGATGATCCATAAGGGCCAGTGGCACAGTGCAGAAAGTCAAAGAATGCGTGTAGTGGCACAGGTGCTGGACCAAACGTAAGATAACTGAAAAGAAAAGAAAAGGTCTGCAACACTGTTAAATGCTCCCAAATATTTAATGGCACAATAAATAAATATTTGGGAGCATTTAACAGTGTTGCAGACCTTTATTTTCTTTCCAGTGGCACAGTGCCCAGGGTCACCCACCATTTACAGCCTGTTAGGGCTGACACAGACACAGACTTAACATACAGTAGATTCAAGGATTCAAGGATTCAAGGATTCAAGGATATTTATTTGTCATGTACATAGAGACACTTTCGTGTCACTTGTAATGAAATGCATGGCCGTTGCAAAACAGGTGTGCAGAAGAAGGGTGAAGAAGAAATAAAATAAAAATAAAAATAAAAATGAAAAGTGTGTGTGTGTGTGTGTGTGTGTGTGTGTGTGTGTGTGTGTGTGTGTGTGTGTGTGTGTGTGTGTGTGTGTGTGTGTGTTCAATCAAAGTAATTAGGAGGAATTCAGTAAGCAAATGGCATGAGGAAAAAAGCTCTTTCTCAGTCTTTCAGTTCTAGCTCTGTGACAGCACAGTCGCCTTCCAGATCTCAGTTTTTTAAATAGTCCATATCCTGGGTGTGACTGGTCTTTGAGAATGTTATTGGCCCTAGATAGCACTCTCTTTGTGTATATGTCTTTCACGGCAGGCAGAGGTTGACAAAGGGGGGCACCTGCAAGGTATTAGTGCCCAGGGGCACCAAAGTGTCTTAATACGGTCCTGTGAAGCAGCCCTGAAGGTGATTACACAATCAGGATCCAGGAGGGGCTACTTTGTACCACTGGATCAAATGACACGGAGCTTAAATCCATTGAAAAGACATGTGCTGTATGCTGGGTATGGGCACAGTGAAGGACAAAGGCCAGACGAAAGTCATTAGGAGTTGAAGCAAAAAAAACAAAAACAAAATAAAAACAAAAAACAGATCTGTTCCTCCATAATACATTGACTAGCTCATAGTTATTAAAGAATGTAATAAGCCTGGTCTGTCTGTTGTAATAGCACTTGTGTATTACGATAACTAGAAATAATAAACTCTAATGATTCGACTCTAATGATTCAATCGAACCCAATATGATACTGCTGCTTCATACGTTACAGGGCCAAAACAAACAAGTATTAGACTTCTTAAAAGTGTTACCTTGGAAAGTGGCTTTGAATTCCAATCCATAAGTTAACACACAAATGAAAATACAAATGAGTACAGCCGTGTTGAGCTTTAGATGCATTATTAGATTTACATTAATTTAGATGCACTAATACCCAATAATGAACAGAGCCCACTGTTGTCGATGTGTGAGCAATTCTAAATCTTTGCTTTCTGACAGGTTCAGTCTGCAGCAGCAAAATGAATTTGACTACGTGTGGTACTCACTGTTTGGAAACAAAATGACATTCTACAGTGTTGTTTTTAGGCCATGGAAGTTATTCAATGGGTGAACGTAGCACGGAAGAAAGAAAGAAAGAGAGAGAGAGAGAGAGAGAGAGAGAGAGAGAGAGAGAGAGAGAGAAAGAAAGGAAAAAACTAACTACTCTGCATCTGCACTTGTTGTTGTGTAGATTTCCTGTGCACTTCGCATCTGCAAGTGATGTTGGCTATGATTATGTTCTCGCTTTGTAAGTCGCTTTGGTTAAAAAGCCTCTGTCAAATGCAATGTAATGCAAAAGAAAGAAAAAAACAAAGAAAGAAAGCATGACTTTACCACAAACTGTCTGTATTGTTTTATCTCTGGGACACCAACTACGTAACCCTACCCTACTGTAACAGAAGTGCTGAAATAAAGTTCATCATCATTCAAATGACACCTGAATGGAGATAAGAGAGAGAGAGAGAGAGAGAGAGAGAGAGAGAGAGAGAGAGACAGAGAGAGAGAGAGAGAGAGAGTGATGGCATTTGACTTTAAAGGCACTGTCAAGGAAACGCTAGCCTCCAAACGGAATGTTCCAGAGTGCCAGTTTAGAAGCATACGCCACATAGCCCAGTTTATATGCGAAATATTAAGAGACGCCATCAAAACGCTAACTACAGCGCAGACTAAACTTGACAGCTTTTATAGCAACTCTGGAAAAGGGACAGGAAAAATCCTGGGGAACTTTTTCCCCCCAAGAGAGCCACACATCATGCGTTTTATTTATTTCACCTCACCTGTACAATTTATTTCACATCAACACTGGGTGTGGATAGATCTGGGAGGCCTGGGATTAATTTCGTTTAGGGATGCATGATGTGGAAAATTTCGGCCGATACCGATATCCGATATTGATATTGCGGTTTTGGCCGATAACCGATATTAACCGATACCGATGTTTTTTTGTTGTTGTTTTTTTAAAGAGATAACATTTAATACAGACTGACAATGGTGCAAACTGAATTTTTGAATGTCCTCTTATTTCCAATAACACTTTTTAACTCCCTGTGATAAAATTTGATAAAAAATAGAGACAAACTAGAAGACAAACAATGAAAGACACCATCAAGTCCAATCATTTAGAACCGTAACATATTAAAAGAAATATCGGCGTTAACATCGGCCCAGTTTTACCCATCGGACCGATGTCCGATGTGTTGAGAAATGTCAAATATCGGCCGATACATTGTGCATCCCTATCCCATGTCCCAGGTTCTGTTGTCGTCAGTTAGTGCTTATGCTCCACATGCATTACATGGCACATGTGCAATAGCCTTGTGATGTAATGTGTATGTCCTGACTTAAACGAGTCTTGTTCAGGGATGCAAAATGAATTGCAGTATAAACTGGCAATAAGAGCTATCATATTGTATCGTACGTATCGTATAATAATTTCACCTCAACACTGGGGGTGGAGTAGACACCTGGGGGGGCCTGAGATGAAGATATTTATGGCCCATGATGACACTTGGATTTGCCTGCTGTTCATTATGGATGTTACAAAATGTCGATCAGTTTCTTTACACTTTTCACTTTCTTTAGGTGCATTATTAGGACAACTTCAAATACCAAAGTGATATTGCCAATCGCCAATCTCCATTCTAACCCATGCCATTGCAATGGCAACTTCACATTAACGAAATTCAAATTAATGAAACAATGCTGTGAAAATGCATAACAGTGAGCTAATTACTTTGTTATAACAACATGACATGTAGAAATGGAGGAATTCCGCAATCAGCACCTGGGAATTCCAGAGTCCAGCAGAACATTCCAACCACAGCGCCAGGATACTGTCTGACTGACTGTCTGTCTGACTATGAATTTATGGCTTGTTTACAAATAGACCAACGCCTATAATGTACAATGTAACTTGTGGTACACAATGACCTGGACCTGTGAAAGTCGTTCCTTTTTTAACTACAGGGTCGAGGCTTGCCAACACCTGTTATTGAACATCAACAGAAAGCCTGGCTTATGGTGCATAGCATATCCATCATTCCTAAGATGTGACAAATGGGCATCCTTGCCTGTGCTAGTCAAGGGTGACCTATTCTGCCTTGGGATAAACCTTGTCTCACATGCCGAAAACGATATCAGTCCCACATCCCTTGAGACAGAAGACTTGATACAGAACAGAGGACTGCCGACATGGCCGCGGTTAACTCAGTTATCAGGTGAACACTAAAACCTCGCATGGCCTCTGATGTTCTCTGGTGTACAAATGTGAATTCAAAAACATGTTGATATTTTAGCTGACTGTAGCCTAATGAGTTCACACGAGTGCACAGGCCTTGTAAAATAGGATGTGATGATGGCAGTGGTGTTGGCCTAATTCTCGGCTGAAACCCTTTTGCCTATTATCTGGCGTGCTGTTTTTTGATATTAAAACATCAAAGTACTAAAATGAATAGCATAGACCACTAAAATGAAACATTTCACCCCCCAGAAAGCGCTGCCACTTCATGTAAACAAACGCTCGAGCCTTTTCCAAAACCCAAGACAGGTTGACCCAAAATATTGTGATTTGAACTAGTTGGGCTTTTTGTTACTAGTTACTGCATTTAGTCTGATGCTACAGAAAAAATAGCAAACGTAAGCGTAGGGAACACTTTTTTTGTAAACTAGCCTAACACAAAGACAACTGCGTTGGATCGAGGTGTCTGAACCACAGGTCTACCATGGAGCGGTCTCCGGAACGGATTCCCTGATTGACGCTCCCAACTCAGGACGCTCCCATTTCATCTCGCTCCCACTAGCCAGACTATCGGTACCACCGCCATATGACGGAGCCAGTTATCTTGTTGATGTTAGTTTTTTGTTTCTAACCCTAACCTTAACCCTAACCCTAACCCTAAACCTAACCCTAAACCTAACCCTAACCCTAAATTGCTTGTATGTGGCAGTATATGATAATACGTGAAATATAATCGGGTGGGACCGCACGTCCGGGAGTGATAGAAACACCTGGGACCGCACGTCCGGGAGCGATCTCAGTTGGGAGTCTCCATCCCCTTACCNCCGGAACGTTCTGTTTCCTAAACAGAATACTGGAAGCAGGAAAAGATACAATGTCGCGCACGGATCCTAACATCAAACAACTGCACACCACAACAAACGCCGTATTGACACATTATAGCAGATCACCGCATATTCGTAACAACTCAGTTTGACACAGTCTACGCAACTAACGATACCGTTAGTTAACCTTAACCTTCTGAGGAGAAGGGCCTAACCTTAGCACAAAAACAACCACATTAACATCGGCAATTTACTTACCAAATGCAATAATCCCACCTCACCTCGAGGATCCGCAGTACTTTTTAGAATTAAATCATAAACTTAATGCTAAAGTTTTAGCAGGAGGGAACAGGCTTTGCTGTTCGGAATCCATGTGCAACTGTGGTCACGGGCTAGACGTCGCTTCCTATTGGCTAAAAAACAGCATCGTGACGTGTAGGCATACGTGCTGGTTTTGCAATCATTTATAAATATCATAGGTCCGTAAAATGATGAGATATCATGTAACACATTCGCCAGACTTGTCTTAGCTTACTGGATTGGCAGCGTGATTAAAATATACATTTGTGGAAAGTCCACAAGTTCCAAATTCATTAGTATTTCCATGGATAAATCTGACTTGATTTTGTCAAACCAACCCACCACCAAATTATTGGCCTATATCAATGTACTATCGAAAATAACCTCAATTGAAAAGTTATGTTTTATTACTTCCACTCACACTACTTAATTTTTTGTTTAGAAAACACTTTTTCTGTGAGACAGTGCTGACATCACAGGACCTCAAAATCCTGGATAGAGTACTGCAAATTGAACCACTGTCAGTGTAATCAGGAAGCATGAGGTGTTTGGTGTTCAGTAAACCTATTTTCAGAAGCCAACTCACAGCAAGCATAAATTTACCACTTAGGATATTTCTCAACATGAGTCTCTGAGTCACTCATCTGACTTGAGTGTGGAAGTGAAGTGACAAATGCTCAAAACAAATAGCAAATTTCAGACACCATTTCTAAAATTGTGTGGCAAAAAATTGTGCAAAACAAAAACTTAACTGACAGTTGTCTGGACAATAAATTAACATGAACCCGAACACACCCGTTACATTTGGTTTGAAAGTAATTAGACTAGTCGTAGTCTACCTGCCTTCTTCAGGTTCTTGCCTGTGAAATAAGCTACTAATACAGTCAAACAAAGCAAAACATCTGGCTTATGACATGGTTATAAACAACCACAATCATTATCATATGGAAAGAGAAAAATTGTACAGTTAAATTGTGTGGTTTTATATTCTGATTGGTTCACAAACTGAAGAGATATAATGATATTGTGCCCTATGCACTACTAGCAGAGATTTTGATAGGAAGGTGAGATAGGAAATAATCGTACATAGAAATTAACGGTGTCCCGTCTCGATCTAAACTGTCTCTGCTACTAGGTAATAGATGTGGTAAATGAACACTGCAAGGCCTGCAAGCGAAATACAAAACAATTCACACAAACAAACAAGTATTTCATTTTGAAGGCACAATTTAATCTTTATGGCATCAACAATGAACGAAAACATTACCAGATCTGAAGAATTCAACGGCTGACAGATCTGAGAGCTTTTCTCTCCCAACAATGATGCAAACGTGGCAGCATGGGCCTCCTTCCATTAATTAATGGCTGTTTGTTTTTTTTATAGCTCACGCTTTAAAAAAGAAATACAGAGGTAGCAAAAAATATTTTAGAGTAACCTACAGGACTGCATCTTCCTTCTTGACGTACAAAAAAAGCAAGCCAGAATGTACAAACCTTCACAACCTCGCTGATAAATCATTTAATATAAATGCAAATAAGCCTACTTTTGAAATATCTCTAGGAAACAAAAAAAATAAAATAATAAAAACATAAATTAGAAAAACGATGCGGTGAAATGATTTTACATCAAAATAAAAGTAGCCAACAACAACAACAACAAAACAGGGGTACGTTTCTCGAAAGCATAGCTGCTAGCCAGTTAGCAACTTGGGTAGTTGGGTAGCCAACGGGAAATCGCATCGCAAGCAACGACAAAGTAGCTAACCTAGTTAGCAACTTTAGTTTCGAGAAATGCACACACCAGGGGTGAATTTCTCAAAACCAAAGTTGCTAACTACAGTAGCTACTTTGCTGTTTTCAATGCATTTTCCCATTGCCAACTACCGAAGTTGCTAACAGGCTAACAACTTCTCTTTTGAGAAACTCACCCCAGAAGTCCTTAATTAAACACTTTTCATCACAGTAATGGCAAGCTGCCCTGTGGAGCCAGGATTATTCCAAAGACGTAGAAGAGCCCCATGAGCAAGTTCAGCTTGGCTGTCTTCTGGGGGATCTTGGAGTAACACTGGCTGCGAAACTGTCTCTCTAGCGGAAATGCCATGGGTAACGTCAGCAGGGGCAGCGCCATACTGATGGTGTAATGCGTGGCCAGGATGCAGAAGAGGACGTAGGGGACGAAGAGCAGGAGGTTGTAGATGACGTAGGAGAGCGTGGGGCCCACCAGGATGGCGAGCGTCACGATGCCCGCTTGCTTATCCGAGTCCATGTCTCGCGTGTTGTTGCTGTGCAGGATGGCCTCGGTGTTGAGGGCCAGGGGCACGGCGTAGACCAGGGGCAACACGGACAGGTAGCCCACCTGCACGGCGTGGGCGAACATCACCGCCAGAGGGCCGAAGGTGATCAGGATCACCACGTCTCCCAGGGCCACGTACTTGAAACCAATTCCTAGAGGAAGACAGAAACAAAACGAAACAAAGGGATTTTCTTCTGTTATATTGTTGAGAGAAAAGGGGAAAAACACAACATCTAATGCTATTATCAACACTTCGTCATATGTGGAATTTTAAAAGAACATGGATTTTATTGTTGCCATTTCTGAGACAACTTTGTACACTTATAACAACAGTATTACATATATGAGATGCTAAATTTGAGAGTGGGGAAGAAAATGTTACTCAAACTAGTATTTTGACTTCAGCTAATGTCTTGAATTAACAGAGTAAGCTTATTTGTCATCTTCTCACTATCCTTATGACCCAGGGGCCTCATATACAAAGACTTCCTTAGATTTCCTTCTGTATCTTTGCATAAGTGAAAATCAGAAAAGATACATTTGTACCTACAATTTCAAATGTATCAGTCCAATTTCACATGGAATTTAGCACACATGCACTTTATCATGTCAGGTCAGTATTATTCGTACATCTGAAAATCTGTGTGAAAAGTTGTGCATAAGCAAGTTTTGTAGATGAGGCTCCAGAAATGTTCATTTGTAGTAGAGCTCCACCTAGTGTGAACGCAATACTGTGTGACACTGCGTCCATATGGGAGCACTGACACTGAATGACAGCAGAGAGGCAGGGACAAGAGAAGATGGTAAACAAATGGTTATGCCTAATCACCATTCAACAGGTTTTGTGATATTCATGTCAATTCAGGTCCGATTTCCTACCAATTGCCACTGCATGCTACACTCAAATAAGAGTTCTTCCAATGTCAATTCACACGATTCCCTAGAACAGCAGTCCCCAAACTTTTTTGACCAAACACCCCTTACACAACATCAAGATGGTACCGGTAATAACATTGGCATAACATTGTGCCACCCAACCCCCAAACATACCAGATGTCTCTCCATCCCCCAAGGGGGCTGTAAAACACTTATCTGGAATCTCTTTCTTAAAAAAAGATTGAGAACCAGTGACAGTGTTTCTCAACAGGGGCACTACAGACCCCCAGGGGTCGTTGGGGAGCCCTAGAGGGGCGTTGAGAAGAATACAGCTGATACAAGGGCCGGTGCTTAGTTGCCATTGGGGGGCATTAGTCTATTTTATTTTTTAATACTAAATTTGGCAGGCTTATGATGGGGTCCAGGGGGTGGGGGGCGTTGGGAGGTTTATGATGAGGCCTGATGAAAGTCTAGGACCGAAATCTCGCAAGTCAAGTAAGCTTAAAGCTTTACACAAAACAGACCTGAAGTGTGCGAATGTCTCCTTTCTGTACACAGGAGGTGAAAGAAAATCTCGTATGTTTGACTTTTCACCCATATGCTACTGTATGCACAGCCTAGTGTGCAGTCAGAGTACATTCAAGAAGAGAACATCTAAACAGATCCCCACTTCACTTACCTCCTGTGTACAGGAAGGTGCTACCAAAATCTATTAACTACAATCACCGGCCACTTCATTAGGAACACCTCTCCAATACAGGGTTGGACCCCCTTTTGCCTTCAGAATTGACTGCACTGCCTACTCGGGTAGGCCTGTGGCATTCCAACAAAGATAAATGGTACTTATTGGCTCATCAGACCAGGCAACATTTTCCCAATCTTCTGGTGTTCTTTATGGTGACCCATCCTCCCCAAAAAAATAAACCTCTCCGGTTCTACATGATTCACGTGAATGGCCTAATTAGCCGGGAAAAGGGTGACTGTCACCAAAAGGTAACGACAGAGATTCTTAAAGTATAGAGATATGCCAACATAATAGGTTTCTATGGGCACCTAACACGACCAGGTTCCGGTCTGCCTAAAGGGCCGTGTCATAATGCTCCTACAATGAATAGAACAGTCCTTAGGTCTGCCTAGGTCTGCCTAAGGGGGGCCATAATAGAACCAGGAAACAATGGGCCAATGGAACCTCTCTCTCTCTCTCTACTCTCTCTGGTGACGAGTTTGCAGGTATGCTTACCTCCTGTGTACAGGAAGGAGCTGGACAGGCCACCAAAGTAGATGAGGGCGAGGTGCTCCAGCCTGAGCGTGGAGAGGAAGAAGAGGAGCGTGGCACACAGGCAGCCCACGGAGTACAACACCGCCCCGAACATCACCACGTCCTGCGGCTCCAGGATCTGATCCACCAAGGTGCGGTCGTCGCTCTTCTTGTGGTCGATGCCCTTGGAGAAGTCGTAGTACGTGTTGACCAGGTTGCCGGCGCCGTGCACCACGAGCACAGCCACCGCGCACACCAGCAGGACCAGCAGGTCCACTTTGCCCTCGAGTTTATACGCCAAGGCACTGCCCAGCACGACCGGCGTCAGGGAGGCGCTGAAGCTCCACGGGCGCAGAGCTAGGACATAGGCGGCACACTTCTGTTTGGCTTTATCGGCCACCCGTGTCAGCCTCCCTGAGGAGGGGGTCTTGAAGTCCGAGTTGTTGTTGTAGACATGCCCCATGAGGCCCCGCGTCAGCCCTGCTGCGGCGTCGCCGCTGTCGTCCAAAGGCCGCTCTGGCGGTTCCTGCTGCAGATCGTTTGAACCGGCAGTTGTTAGGACACATGTGGACGAGTCCGAGTTGGCATGTTTACCTTGGGCCATTGGCAAGTCACTGGTGCTTCACACACACAGAGTCCACCGCTCAGGAGGACTCCTCAATACTTCTGCAGGTGAAATGAATAATATCCCATGGCTGGGCTATGGCTCAAGCCAGTCCCTGTGAAAACACACGGAATGTGAAGGAATACAGTCAGTTCTCGTGTGAAAATGGAAAAAAACACACTGTAAAAGACACTAGAATCAACTCCATCGACAAAAACAGCAGGGCAAAACGACCCATCAATCTGGGAATGGTCATGACATAAAAGACAGTGTAGAAGAGTGGCTAGTTCTAAACTTCAAATTCGCACTATCAGAATTACAATAACAAATACCACATACCATTTGAGCTTTTTAAACGTATGGGCTTCAGAAAATGCCAAAAAATATTTCTATACGGCTGAGCATTTAGCGTTTGCCTTCTTGAATGCCCCAATGTCACTGTGGATACAATGCTAGCCCATTAGCAAGCTAACATTACCAAACATTCCACGTCATTTTCTAGCCTGTGCTTTTCTCCCCAAAGTGACTTCCAAACACCACTGCTTAACCATCATACTGTCACTGCTACAGGCGACAGACAGAGGAACCAGTGTTTACGGTAGATAGTTAACAGGTTAGTACACGTCATTGCTGTGAAGTATCAGTGAGCTAACTAGACCTAAGCAGA
This sequence comes from Engraulis encrasicolus, assembly GCF_034702125.1. Taxonomy (NCBI): domain Eukaryota; kingdom Metazoa; phylum Chordata; class Actinopteri; order Clupeiformes; family Engraulidae; genus Engraulis; species Engraulis encrasicolus. The sequence continues at coordinate 4,147,328 of NC_085866.1, forward strand.
TTAACATGATCCAGCTGAGTTCAAATCAGTGTTACAATAACCCACTTGTCCACGTTAACGGGCGTTGCAACTGATTATAACGATACGCCATAATAAAAACCTACCTACGTCTATCGTCAAGGTGCTCCTGGGAAGGATGACATTCATTATTTATGTCCTACAATAAATGCCACTGTAGTAAGCGCCGGTAAACTTTCTTCTCCTGTACTGTCTCCACCACAGGAGCATTTCAAGATAGCATACAGGCCGTCGCCATTTTGTCTACGTACAGTAGGTGCGACAAGAAGGGGCTCCCCTCCAAGACAAACTCCAGTGCCATTGGTTCCTCAAGAGCGGACCACACATTATGCATTATTCATCACGCTAGATTTCAAGAAAAATATCAAATCAGTCCATCTCCATCACCTGCACCTGAGCTTTCTGAGCAAAACCCAGTTGCCTTCTTCCGTAGGCCAATGCGCAGTGGGATGGAGGTAAAGTCCTATCATATCCGAGCTGAAGAGTTAATAAACCCACCAACATAATTAATAGCCTAAATATGGGCTATGAAAAAAGTTGCTAGACAGCTGTCTAGGCCTATGTCTAATTTAAAGGACCCATTATACAGTATTTGTGTGTTTGATTAGGCCTATATCTTTATAAGGCAGTTTCTAACTAAGCATTATATGAGAGAATGTTTAGTGTTTTTTATTTCTTTGTATTTTGTTGTTGTTGTTTAAAGCCATGTCTGGTGGCATGCAGTGGTCTCATTTTTATTTAAAAATATATATTATATATACATAATAAATTGAAAATAAATTGTATATAAACAATGTACATAATTATTATTTATATGAATAAATAATAAAAAATAAAGAATAATACAAACACTGCCGCAATCCAGGCAACTTCAATGTAGATCAACCCTGATCAGCTTTTGCCACTGGATCAGTTTTTTTGGGGATTTTTTTTTTTTTTTGCAAAGTTTCAGTAGCAACAAAATCTATCTAACTCATTAGGTGGGTCCAACAGTGGAATAACAGTGTAATGGCTATGTAATACCATGTGTTGTGACCTAGCCTACTTCTATTTTTGACACCTCTGCCCATCAAGGACAAAACATTGGCTAGAGCTGAAAGATCGACTTGACTTTGATAGCACACTAGAAGTACTCTACATAACTTACAACCAATTCACTTACCTTAACCTTACGAATGGTCCCCCAAGTGTTTTTCTCCAGGCAATATATTTCTGGTTGACAAATCTATTAACACGTTGGTGGTCAGTGAAGCCGTGTTGTGTTCAGCTGCATGTTTTCATAGCTGCATCATATCAGCATCACCCACAGCACCATATCTGCTGTGCACAGACGCCATCCTGCTGCTGGTCTGTCTGTAGGCCCAGGACCGCTAACAGCTTTGGCTGCCCGAGGTAAAGACATCTGAACGGGCCCCACTCACACCCAATCAATACAATGCAAAGAGGATCCATTTCTGGGCCCCCTCTCTCCATGGGCCTGGGACAAGTGACCCCTTAGTCACTCCCTGTCGGCTACCCTCTGTAGGTCTACTGCAAACAGTGGACATATTGACCCACACTATATGCAAACACATATTGACCCACGCTACATGCAAACACAGCCCTGATGATAGCAAAGGGACGTTGAATCCACGCCGATTATCATCAAATCAACGCGAAAAGATGTCCAACACCTTTGATTCACCATTCATTTCCTATCAGGGAGATCGTTTGGGCCTACGATCCCAAACACAGACCCCGCATGGCCAACTGCTGGGCTGACTTTGTACTATGCAAACATATTGACCCACATCATATGCAAACACAGATCTCTTGCTCTCGCCTGCGATCCCAAACACAGGCGACTATTTTATCACAAATGTGAATATGTGGAAAACAAAACAAGTAGGATAACATCTTGTGGCTTCTTGTGTAAAATTATATTTTTGTTAAAACAAAACTTGATTGGTTCAATAGCTCATATTGAAGGAAATCTGCGTCTGTGAAACAGTTGTAAATGTGTTTAAATTATTAACATTAATAGATCTCACCTGTCTTATTGTCATGTGTTATGAGGTAGACCTGAATGTCAGTCAAATAGCATTCTCCACGAGCCAGGCATAACATTAAATGACTTCCTGCCTGGTGTTGCATTTCTGTAACTGAGGTGTTCCTGTGCGGTCACTCAGGGCTCAGACTCGCCATCTCCTAGTCATCGCTCCATTTTGGGCATGGGAGGCACAGCACAATACTGCTGAGCTTATGAACCAGTCCGACACCTCAGCGCTGCCCATACTGTATGAGGATTCGGGAGGGAGGTTTAATGTTCCACACCACACCAGGGCTGGACTGGGGGAGGAATAGGGCCCGGGCCCTTTTGGCTGAAAGGCCCCCCCCCTAACAATTAGGGGTGCAGAACTGACTCACCGGTGGGCCCTGCACCCTCGTGGGTTCCTATTTTCAGAAATGTTTTTTTTTTCTTAAAGGAGGTTTTTTTACATTTCTGAAAATAGGAGCCCACGAGGGTGCAGGGCCCACCGGGAAATGCCCGGTATGCCAGATGGTCAGTCCTGCCCTGTACCACACTGTTAGTTGGCCCCCGTTACAGTTGCCCCCCCTTTTACCCCTGGCCTGTCAAGCTATGAACTCCACCACCAGGGCCAGATTAAGATTGTAGGAGCCATTCGTACTTTTTTTTTGTTTGGTGACACCTGCTGGCGGAAATGTGAATACTGTGTTGGAATTTGTCATTTGAGTGGCCTAATTGGACCCGGTGCAATGATTGATGCGCACCTGTATAATTACTCAGTGTGTGGGAGAGTGTCGGTGTGTAAATTACCGTGAATGCTTGTGCACACTTGGAACTTGGAAACTTGGAACTTCGAATCTTAGAGACGCCAGCAGGCACAAAGGTTTTAATTTATTTATTGTTTCTTTAATGATGGTGAACGTTTTGTTGAAGAACTTTATTATTTGAGAAACCTTTTTTTTGTGACAAAGGAAATAAACAAACAGAGAACTATTAAAACCACCTCACGGCGTCGGTGACTATAAGAAGCCACTACAAAGATGGCCTGGGGCCCCTAGGCTACAGGTTGCTGTGCAGGTTGATTACCCGCCCAATTGGGCTACTTGGGATGGCCGTCTGCGGGTAAAAACGTGAAAAATTGGCCATTTGGCGTTTTTTTTTCTGCAGTTTTGTGCCCATAGAAATCAATGCAATTTGTTGAAAATTGTTGAACGTTTTTTGAGAACCTTTTGGGCGGGATTTGATCAGACACATCTGGCAACACTGATGGGGGCCACTGGGCTGCAGCCATATCTAGACTGTGTGGCCCCCCTGGCAGGTGGGGGCCACTGGGCTGCAGCCATATCTAGACTGTGTGGCCCCCCTGGCAGGTGGGGGCCACTGGGCTGCAGGCAGCCATATCTAGCCTGTGGGGGGCCCCTGGCAGGTGGGGGCCACTGGGCTGCAGCCATATCTAGCCTGTGGGGGGCCCTTGACAGGTGGGGGGCACTGGGCTGCAGCCATATCTAGACTGTGGGCCCCCCCTGGCAGGTGGGGTCCACTGGGCTGCAGCCATATCTAGACTGTGGGCCCCCCCTGGCAGGTGGGGTCCACTGGGCTGCAGCCATATCTAGCCTGTGGGGGGCCCCTGGCAGGTGGGGTCCACTGGGCTGCAGCCATATCTAGACTGTGGGGGGCCCCTGACAGGTGGGGGCCACTGGGCTGCAGGCAGCCATATCTAGCCTGTGGGGGGCCCTTGGCAGGTGGGGTCCACTGGGCTGCAGCCATATCTAGACTGTGGGCCCCCCCTGGCAGGTGGGGTCCACTGGGCTGCAGCCATATCTAGACTGTAGGGCTCCCCTGGCAGGTGGGGGCCACTGGGCTGCAGCCATATCTAGACTGTGGCCCCCCCCTGGCAGGTGGGGGCCACTGGGCTGCAGCCATATCTAGACTGTGGGCCCCCCCTGGCAGGTGGGGGCCACTGGGCTGCAGCCATATCTAGACTGTAGGGGGCCCCTGGCAGGTGGGGGCCACTGGGCAGCAGCCATATCTAGCCTGTGGGGCCCCCATGGCAGGTGGGGGCCACTGGGCAGCAGCCATATCTAGCCTGTGTGGCCCCCCTGGCAGGTGGGGGCCACTGGGCTGCAGCCATATCTAGACTGTGGGGGGCCCCTGGCAGGTGGGGGCCACTGGGCTGCAGCCATATCTAGACTGTGGGGGGCCCCTGGCAGGTGGGGGCCACTGGGCTGCAGCCATATCTAGACTGTGGGGGGCCCCTGGCAGGTGGGGGCCACTGGGCTGCAGCCATATCTAGATTGTGGGGGCCCCTGGCAGGTTGGGGCCACTGGGCTGCAGCCATATCTAGACTGTGCCCCCCCCCTGGCAGGTGGGGGCCACTGGGCTGCAGCCATATCTAGATTGTGGGGGGCCCTGGCAGGTGGGGGGCCCTTGGCTGCAGCCATATCTAGACTGTGGGCCCCCCCTGGCAGGTGGGGGCCACTGGGCTGCAGCCATATCTAGACTGTGGGGGGCCCCTGGCAGGTGGGGGCCACTGGGCTGCAGCCATATCTAGACTGTGGGGGGCCCCTGGCAGGTGGGGGCCACTGGGCTGCAGCCATATCTAGACTGTGGGGGGCCCCTGGCAGGTGGGGGCCACTGGGCTGCAGCCATATCTAGACTGTGCGTTAACCCGTCCCTGGACTCCACTTGACCCCTGAAGATGTGCATGTGGTATCTGGCACCGGAATGGTAGCAGCAGATCCTTTACGTTCTGTGTGTGTGGTGTCAATGGATCACATGTTTGGTCAAGTTTCACAGTTGCTTCAGCGTAAACACCTCTACACCTAAAACGATTCATCAAAGCAATCCTGAATGTTTTTTTTTTACTGTAGCATCACTGTGTTTTCACTAACAAATGATCTGCGGGAAACATGAAGCTGATGTGAATAGCGATGAGTAGTAGGCCTGTAAAAGTACACTGTATTGTATTTGTACCAAACCGAACAGACCTGCACCGAACCAAACAGACCTGTACCGAACCAAACAGACCTGTAGCGAAAGGTAGATAGATTGACAGGCATTTCTGTTCATGTTTTTTACATTATGCTGCCAGTACATGCAGTGGCTCATGCAGAACGCTAAGACAGAATGCAAGAAAAAAACAAAAACATTTTCTCAGATTCAGCACTGGAGAAGTTACTGCTCTTTGCCTTTGTAGGGCAGCTCTGTCACAGACAGCAGCAGGGTTGTCACAGACAGCAGGGTTGTCACAGACAGCAGGGTTGTCACAGACAGCAGCAGGGTTGTTGGGTTGTTTCGGTGGATTGGTCACTGTGCCACTCTGTTGAAGGTCTGCACACTGCGGAATAAGCTCCAAAAAATAAGCTAAATATTAAATTAAAACAGCAACGTTTCGATCACACTGGATCTTCGATCAGCCTGGATCTTCGTCAGGCATTGCAGACTAAGCTCCAAAAAAATAAACTTCATTAAAGGGACACTGTGTGAGATTTTTAGTTGTTTATTTCCAGAATTCACGCTACCCATTCACTAATGTTACCTTTTTCGTGAATACTTACCACCCCCATCAAATTCTAAGTATTCATTATGACTGACTGAAATTACATGAAAAGGGGGATCTTCTCCATGGTCCGCCATTTTGAATTTCCAAAAATAGCCATTTTTAGCTGCAAAAATGGCTGTACTTGGACCATACTAGAAAATATTTGTTTATTACTTGGTAAACTTTCATGTAAAAATCAAATTTGGCAATAGGCAGCCCAGTTTCAATGAGCAGCATAGTTTCAGTGCCTTTTTTGACCATTTCCTGCAGTGTCCCTTTAAATTAAAACTGCCTGACGAAGGTTCAGGGTGATTAAAGCATTGCTCTTTTATTTTAAGAACGTTTATTTTTTGGAGCTTATTCTGCTTCGCGGTTCAAACCTGCAACCTCACAGATAACCTCCTGAATGGGGGGCATACGTGCTAACCATTTTTCGCTGCTGCGACATCATTTGAAATGTGTATTACAGTAGGCCCACATGTTAATGTCACATGCAGAAAATATGACTTGAAGGAAACATTTTGTGCATTACAATTGAGTGAGTCAGACAAGTGTAACAACAAATACTATTTTATAAACTAAAGTTTATATGATGGGAATGATTTGTGTTATTTGTCTAGCTTCATGTGAAGAGTTCAGATGCAAAAAAAAGTCCCTTTTCAGAAAATAATCTTAATTCATTTTTATTTAATACAAAGCTATCAAAATTGGATATTTTTTTATTTTATTTATGTAATATAACTTGTCATATGTATTATCAAGTACATGAATGTAAACCAAACCAACAAAGGGGTTCTCTAAAAATATAGAAGTGGTCTTCAGAAATGGAGTTAGGGGGTTTTGCATCTGAACTCATCATGTATTAACCCCTTAAGACACGGCTTTATAAATAAGCTGTTAACAGTATGGCAATGATCGTAATGTATTACCAACGGCCCTGTGCACTGTCATAGTAGTGTAGTACTATAGTAGTTAACTTTCAATGTCAATTACGGCGTGCCACATGAGGTACGGCATGCATTAAGGGGCTACGGGCATGTACTGTATGATATGCACTTTCAGTGCATATTGAATTCTGCCCATTTTGTGGGGCAGGTGCTCGAGGGGGGTGGGGGCATGTGGAACAGAGGCTATTATATCTGGGCATTATTGTCATATGCTTTTGATTGTCAAGCATTCATGGATGATCATGTCAACATGGACCACATGGTGACAAAAAAAAATCCAAAATAGGAACTTTCAAAAAGGGTATTTGTTTTTGTCCAGATGGGCAATGCGGCAGGTGCTTCAGCACCACCTCCCCGTCCCTATCTGTGCACGCCTATATCCCAGATTATGTCCCACAAGCATATCTGTAGGAGATTTTGAGTGGGAGGTTTATTCAGCCTAAATAAATGATAGAAGTTCGCAACACTGTTAATGCTCCCAGTGATTTATGTGCACCAGTGTTAATTTTGTCAGCTTTTTTTTATTTAGTCGTAGTCTTAGTCACAATGACGAAAATCAATTTTAGTCTTAGTCATATTTTAGTCATTGCCTTCCCAATTTAGTCTTAGTCTTTGTCTAAATGACGAAAATCAATTTTAGTCTTAGTCAATTTTTTGTCATTTTAGTCATTTTACTCAGCACTGTACATAATAGAACTTCTCCACACACTGCTTCTCTTTTTAAACATATATCATTGACTGGACAGAATAAACCTTCTCCACACACTGCTTCTCTTTTTTAACATATATCATTGACTGGACAGAATAAACCTTCTCCACACACTGCTTCTCTTTTTTAACATATATCATTGACTGGACAGAATAAACCTTCTTCACACACTGCTTCTCTTTTTCTCTATTGTATTTAACACCAGTGTTAACTTTTTTTTTTTTTTTTAATTTAGTCTTAGTCTTAGTCACAATGACGAAAATCAATTTTAGTTTTAGTCATATTTTAGTCATTGCCTTCCCAATTTAGTCTTAGTCTTAGTCTACATGACGAAAATCAAAAAAGGGCTTTGACGAAACATTTTAGTCATAGTCATGGTTGACGAAATTAACACTGATGTGCACATTATTTGCACGTGATTTTATGTGCAAATAAATCACTGGGAGCATTAAGAGTGTTGCGGACTTCTATCATTTATTTCAGTTATTCTGTTTTGTCCAGCACCTGTACCAATGATGTGTGCGCATTCTCTACCCTCTTATACAGGAAAGCCGTCAGGGAGGGGGTGAGCAAACAGGTCAGATGTCCTGGGCCCAGGTAGAGAGGGAGCCTAAATCTGGGTCCTCATTACATTGTTTGTCCTGGCCTGGGCGGGGGATTTCGTATGACTTTGTACTGGGCCTGGTCCAAGCTATTAGAGGCCCTGCCTTGTTTACCAATGTTCTACTGCCCAACTCCGCTAATTGGCATTCATTACGCTCCATTACCCCCTACACCTCAGTGTCCTCCGGGTCATGACATCTGTGTAAGTCAGGTCATGCGCAATTTGCTATTCGGGGCTCGAACCTGCGACCTGACAGCAAACCTCTGGCATGGGAGAGACACGCACTAACAAGTCTGTTACAGCCATAGCCCCTTAAAGGGACACTGTGTTAGATTTTTAGTTCTTTATTTCCAGAATTCATGCTGCCCATTCACTAATGTTACCTTTTTCATGAATACTTACCACCACCATCAAATTCTAAGTATTCATTATGACTGTAAAAATTGCACTTTTCATACATGAAAAGGGGGATCTTCTCATGGTCTGCTATTTTGAATTTCCAAAAATAGCCATTTTTAGCTGCAAAAATGACTATACTTGGACCATACTAGAAAATATTTGTTTAATACTTAGTAAACTTTCATGTAAAGATCAAATTAGGCAATAGGCAGCCCAATTTCAATAAGCAGCATAGTTGCAGTACCTTTTTTGACAATTTCCTGCACAGTGTCCCTTTAATGCACGCCGTACCTCCTGTGGCACGCTGTAATAGACATTGAAAGTTAACTATAGTACTACACTACCATGACAGTGCATGGGGCCTTTAGTAATGCATTACGACTTGGTCATTGCCATTCTGGTAACAGCTAATTTATAAGGCTGTGTATTAAGGGGTTAATAAACCTGCACATTAGATGCATTACTAGTTATTAGAGATGCACCGAATCCTGATTTTTAGGATCCTGCCGGATACCGGATCCACTGTTTAAGATCCTGCCGGATCCGGAACCGGATACCGGATCCTACAAAGGGCTTGAAACATATAGTCTAATCGCACATGTGGACCCTTTTTATTACGGCTCAATTATTGGCTCAAACTATTTTTTAGACTCATTGGCTTACTGCCACACTGCCTGCAACGGCCGCTTCCAAAGGGCTTTCACTCCATGCAGTGATTAGGGTTGTGAAAGACTGACTGAAAAGCCTAGGCTAGAAATGCACCAGATCCTGATTTTTAGGATACCGGATCCACTGCTTAAGATCCTGCCAGATCCGGATCCTGTGAAAAACCCTATTATCCTGCCAGATCCGGAACCGGAACCGGATCCGGATTCGGTGCATCTCTACTAGTTATAGATAATATACATTAGTTATAGCACTATTATTATTATTATGTCAAATGACAGACCATATGCTATCTAAGTGATGAGGAGTGAAATACATAAATCCTTTTTTTTTAAAAGATATTTTTTTGGTTTTCTTCGACTTCATTGATGACAGGACAGTATGAGAAGTGGACAGGAAGTGAATGGGGAGAGAGACAGGGAGGGATCGGCAAATGACCCGGTCTGGGAATCGAACCCACGTTGACTGCATGGCAGAGACAAGTGCCCTACCGGTTGGCCACGGCAGGGTCGAAATACATAAATCTAACATAGAGCCTGCTGGTATTTTTGGGATGACTAAGAACTCTCCCTCAAAAATCTCCCTCAGCATAACTCCAAACATTTTTTGTTTTGTTTTGGGTTTTTTTTTCTGTGGCGTGGTATGCTGGACCCCCGGCCTCCTGGCCGCAGAGTAGACGGGGAGAGGCTGAAGTGTCTGATTAGGGAAGTCAGCTGTGTCCTGGGATGGCCCTTGGCTCCGCAGAGGTGATGGAAGAGAGAGAGAGAGAGAGAGAGAGAGAGAGAGAGAGAGAGAGAGAGAGAGAGAGATTCATACACAACATCTTATGATTAATAGTGCGTCCCGACCTCCGCAGGGCACCGTGTCAGCAGCACGGCGCGGCGTGGACCACTCCTTCCCTCCGCAGCGCAGCAGACCAGACTGTCTGAAACATCCCAGATGCCGGAAGGAGCACCAGCGGGCCCAGGGCCGGATTAACGCAAAGGCTAGATATGGCTGCAGGCAGCCTAGGGCCCCCATCTGCCAGGGGGCCCCCTGTTTAGCCAAAAGTCAAAAATTACAGAATTGTGACAAGATGCGATATTGAAAATTCCGGAAGGAGCACAGAGCGGTGGGCCACTATCACAGGCAGGGCCAGACTACGATGGCCTGGGGCCCCTATGCTACAGGTTTCAGGCTGCTGCAGCCATATCTAGGCTGTGCATTAATCCAGCCCTGATCATAGGTCCTTCCTCCCCGTTGCTGTCTACAGACTGCAGGCCTATCGGCATCAGCTGACCATAAGAGGTGTTATGGTATGGGGGGGGTGCTGAGTGTCATCCGGTTTGATTATGACTGAATGTGCAACATTGTAGTTTACAATGTGCACCTAAGGAAACAATGTGTACCAAAGGTTATTGGCCAAGTGTATTTTTCATAATGTCCGCAGACATAATTGAATGCCTCCAGTTAGGAAAGGCGTGTTTCATTTGCTTCCTTTGCTGCGGGTGATAAGGTTCTTCAGGGATGCCAAAAGCATTTTGAAGAACTATTACAATCTCAGAGATTTCCTGTGCATGATGCAACCTGGAAAGAAAGAAAGACAGACAGAAAGACAGACAGAAAGACAGACAAAGAAAGAAAGAAAGAGAGAGAGAAAGAAAGAAAGAAAGAAAGAAAGAAAGAAAGAAAGAAAGAAAGAAAGAAAGAAAGAAAGAAAGAAAGAAAGAAAGATGATCCCCTGTTTGTTCTGTGGTGGGCTTGTTCAATATTTGCCGACCCGTGGCTTCCATCTCAAGTAGAAATGTGAAACCTCTTTGTGGGTAGGCTTGGCAGCGGTTTCACGTGAATCAAGTCTGCGAGAACTGCCGCCGTCTCTTGCCCGTGAATGACCGCGCGCGGCCAGAGCAATAGCCACTATGATCACACAACTCCTCCCAACGGGGGCTCCTCAGATTTGTTCAACCCGTCAGTGAAATGAGCGATTTGATAAATGGTTATAGTGGAAACATTAGTGAGTAAAAGGCCGGACGCATCTCGTCATCATTTTTCTGATTCGGAGACATCGTATGGTGACATTCAGCAGTGATGACGTGCCAGTCCAAACGAACAATTCCAAACGGCGATGGTGTGGAACTCCTCATCTGGGTCGTGATGACTGGATTCCTTCTGGTCGGGCCTCAAGGAGCGAATGCATACCCTATATGGAACTTTAAGGTAAGGATATTTTGGAATCAAACTTTGCGGTTAAAATCATAGCGGTTCTTACGAGCAGTGCAGACCCTGCATGACAAATAGATAGTAATACGAGCCCTCTCCTCTTTTCAAGCTCGAAATATGCGGTTGAATAAAAAAATAGGGGAAGTTGTAAACATTCCTTATCTTTCATTCGGACTGGAAAAATGCGCAATTTCCCTTACCAAACTAGCAAACTATGCGCCGCGCGCTGTTACTTTGAATCAGATTGGAGAAACTGTCTGGGCTAAACAACTGCTGATAACTAACCCAGACCCTGCAGAATGCCGAGTACCATAACGACGACCTATAGGTTGGTACTCGATGTAATGGTATTGAAAACTTTTAGCATATAGCGGGTGTCACGTGGTGAACTGCAAGTTATCCACATACCCAAACCAGGGATGCAGAAGGTCCCAGACTGCAGGCGATTTGTGTACTTTTTTGCTTCAATGAATTGTCCCTTTGCCCTTTCCTCTTTTCAAATTGCAAGCACAATATACTTTCTTAAGTGGTGCATGATGACAATCAAACTCTGTCCTCTGCCAGTGCCAGCAGTAGGCCCAAGTGGAGTCAGATGGCTGCAGGATGTCATAAACCTGCCAGGCTGTGTGCCCGAACCGCAGCCAGACTTCGGCCCGTTTGCATTTGCTCTACCAGAGGAAACACAGAATTCCACATCAGTTATAACCATAGTATTTAAATATAGCTGCAAGCAGCAATGCGGGGCCAAGCAGAAAGTCCGCCTAAGTCGCCATGGCAACCGAAAGAGCTGAGCAGGCAACACTATCAGAGACACGAATGTGTGTGACGATTCCCAAAAGATTCTGACTATGGATTGCTGAGATATGAGCTCACTTCCTGTTTGGCGTCTGTGTGGAGGATTTTGATTGGCTGTTACGGACAAACGGTAAAAGATGTAATAAAACCCTTTTAGGGATCTCTTCACAGTGCTCCAGAAATCATGTGTATCAAGTTTTGTGAAAATTAGACTAAATTTGAAGGATAAGGAGCCTTTTATTGATTTTCACCAAATCCAAAATGGCGGGCATTCTATTTTGCCAGATATGATGTCAGAGGGTGCGTTGTATTCGTCATGGCCCAAGGAATGTAACAGTACAACCAGATTTAAAATGGAGCGTACGGTTCAAAAGTTACGGGCAGAAATTTAGCTAAAAATTTGACCAGCTGGTGGCGCTAGAGAGTTTGAGCAAGCGACCTGAAATTTGTGTTGCTGGGTCATGGCATGGACAAGAATGTCTGTGACAATTTGCAGAAGATTGTGACCATGGGTTGCCAAGATATGACTTCACTTCCTGTTTGGCGACTTTTAGGCCGTTTTTGATTGGCTCTCACGGCCAAACGATAAAAGATATAAAATATTGAAGGCAAAAGTTTTGTGAAGCTCCGTCCAGAGATGCTATATACCGATTCTCAGAAAAAAATGTCAAAAATTGAGGAGGAGATGGGTTTTTATTGATTTTCACAAAATTCAAAATGGCGGGAAAACTATCAGGTGGAAAATGACATCATAGCATGCGTTGGATCCGTCTCAGCCCAAGGATACCAGGGATACCAAGTTTTTGAAAATTAGCCCAGCGGTTCAAAAGTTACAGGCAGAAATGTAGCTAAATATTTGACCAGCTGGTGGCGCTAGAGAGTTTGAGCTAGCGACCTGAATTTTTTTTTGGTGGGTCATGGGACTTACAAGAAAGACTGTGACAATTTGCAGAACATTGTGACAATGGGTTCCCAAGATATGACTTCACTTCCTGTTTGGCGACATTTAGGCTGCTTTCGATTGGCTGATGATGATGTCATAGGATGCGTTGGATTCGTCTTGGCCCAAGGATTTCAACGGTACCACCAAATTTAAAATGGAGCGTACGGTTCAAAAGTTACGGGCAGAAACTTAGCTAAAAATGTGACCAGCTGGTGGCGCTAGAGAGTTTGAGCTAGCGACCTGAAATTCGTTTTGGTGGGTCAAGGCATGGACAAGAATGTCTGTGACAATTTGCAGAAGATTGCGACCATGGGTTGCCAAGATATGACTTCACTTCCTGTTTGGCGACTTTTAGGCCGTTTTTGATTGGCTGTCACGGCCAAACGATAAAAGATATGAAAAATTCAAGGCATAAGTGTTGTGAGGCTCAGTCCAGAGATGCTATATACCGATTTTCAGAAAAAAATGTCAAAAATTGAGGGAGGAGACCCATTTTTAGTGATTTTCACAAAATTCAAAATGGCGGGAAAACTATCCAGGCGGAAAATGACGTCATAGGGTGCGTTGGATTCGTCTCAGCCCAAGGATTCCAGGGATACCAAGTTTTTGAAAATTGGCCCAGCGGTTCAAAAGTTACAAGCAGAAATGTACCTGCAACTTTGGCCTGCTGGTGGCGCTAGAGGGTTGGGGCTGGGGACCTAAAAATTGCTGTGGGTAATGCTGATATGGTCTTGAACGTGTGTGCCAATTTTCAGCATTTTCGACCATACGGTTCTAGGGGCTGCCATAGACTCCCAGAGGAGAAACATGAATTAATAATAATAATAATAAGAACAGTACAAACACTCTAAGGTGCCAGGCAGCTTCGCTGCTTGGCCCCTAATTAATTGATATGCACGTGAATTTATGCGTAGTACCACTATGTTATAACCCATATTCAGACTGTAATAAGGTCAGGCATGGGAGAATGTTTCACAACACACAAGCAGCCTACAAGGTCACACCATGAATGCAAAAGTCCACATATGAATGATAATGAATTATGATATATTCAAAATGGAAATGAGTGGTTTGTGGATATTTTGTCACCGGGGCACACATGCGCCATACTAAGGAAAGTATTTAAAATCTTTTTTTTTTTTTTTTTAATTCTGAAAGATGTTTTACGGTCTGTCTGTAAACTTGCAGAACAATCTCCTGAATTTGCACCAATGGTGAAATAAAAAACAGTGACTCAGAATGTGCTCAGTGGGCCTATGAGCAAATGAACGCACCTCAAAGCATTGAAAACTGCAGGACTGATACAGAAAACACCCAATAAAATGTTGTTCAGTATTGCCTCATGCTTTCAGTAGAAATGTAATGCTTTACAATGTATCGTAGAATCGGACCGACTGAATCGATTCGAATCGAATCGTTACCTCCCGAATCACAAGGGCAGTGCCAATGCACACCACTACTGACAGAGGGTGCAAATAAAGAAGAATAAACACCAATTTTAAATAGGATTGATAGTTTTCAAAAATCAATGATTGGACTGAATGAGTGTATAGGTTGTTTTATGATAATATTGTTTTATTGTTATTGCTGCTATTGTATTGTTTTAAAAGCCCTTCTAGGGACGGGCATTGGAAATTAGCTTTTGGCTATAAATGCTATGATGCTTGCTGTTTGGTTGTTATGCAACCTACATGTTATGTATCTGTCCCTATCAAATCAACTAAACTAAATACAAAAGCATCATTGTGTGAATCAATGTGCATGTGTGCATGTGTCCTATTATGTCCAGTCCACTTCCAGTCCAGTACTGCTGACATCATCCTCCGAGTCCGGCGCCACGTATTCCTACTGTACGCCTCCCCTTCACCCCCTGAGTGAAATTGCACAGGTTGATGGTTTGGGGGTCTGCCATGTGTTCCTGCAGTACACCTCCCCTTCACTCCCGAGTGAACAGTTCTTGATGGCTTCTTGGGGTCCAAAAGGAGTTTTTTGGCCCCGTTGGTTCTTCACCTCCTGGAGTGAAGCCACCTGTTGCTGCTCAGGTCCGTCTCCGTCTCATCACCGTGCACCGATGACAGTGTGCAGAGGAGAGGACGGCTGTCATCAGCCACCGTGATGCTCCGCAGTTTGTCCAGAGACGTCCCTCTTCCACCTCTGCCACTGTCACCACAGACTACAGCGAGTCACGCTAGCCACATCATCAAACAAGCCAGCCAGCCAGCCAGCCAGCCAGCCAGCCAGCCAGCCAGCCAGCCAGGCCGTCTGATGAGGCTCCCAAGCCCTGGAAGAGGTCCCTCTTAGATGTGCTTCCCTTCTCCTCCAAGCATTCCATCACGTAAATGATTACACAAGCAACCACAGACTGGTAGAACGTAAACAAGCGCTTCCTGCAGATGTTGAAGGCGCCTCAGGAGGTGGCGTTTGCTCTGACGCCCCCCTACAGTACCTCAATGGGAGCAAAGATGCGATCGGTTCTTCTCGCAAAGCATATCAGGATGTGTCGTTTGACGTATGACTGACCTGATTTTTCGACTACACCTTGCGGTTGGTGTCTCCTACACAGGTTCAGTAATTAACTTCTGAAGCCCATGAAACATAAGATTCATGAGACGTCAGTGTTCAGTTCACGCATGCTCTGAATGCTGTCAGTAAAACATCCATTATTTTTTGCTGAAAAACCATAAAACAGTATGTGTTGCACATGTTGTGTGTCATCTATTGATTCCGTTCATCCTATTCTTCTGATCTGGGATCTGTATCCCCATGGGGACAGTGGAGTTTCGTGGGTCATATACACAACATTACTTCTGACCGGTATAATTATGTTAACAGTCTCAACTTGTAGACTATGCATGAAACATCATGCATAAAAGAAAAAAAATTGCTATTGTAATTGTGTTTGTATTTGTGTCATAGGCCAACTCATTGACGGGGCTTGAAGGATACTTCTGCGAACATTCGCAGCAATATGAACACATACTGTATGTTCGTATCCATTGTTTTCCTGCTTGTCCTGACGAGAATAGAGAGCCGTCTTCATATCAAGCTCAAGCTCAAGTTCACGTTTTATTTAGCCATATCAGCAGTACAAAATGCGGCAACGCTTTAGAATAAGGTTATTCTAATAAGCGTTTATAGTCACTAGTAAGCAGGTAGTAATACCCTTACAAGTGCCCAATAACATGCTTATTAACTTTGTTAACATGCTTATTAACGCTGTTAACATCTGATGAATAACTTTATTTGAGTAAAAGCATGAAAATCGGTACACATGGCAGCCATCTTGAAATTTTAGTTTTTTTCGTGACGCCTCCATATCTAGCATATGTCAGCATATCAAGATGGATATGTGTACCGATGTAAATAATAAGACTAAAAAAATAAACCACTATGAACACATAATAAGCAGCTTATAAGATGTTAACAAAGTTAATAAGCATGTTATTGGGCACTTGTAAGGGTATTACTACCTGCTCACTAGAGACTATAAACGCTTATTAGAAGAACCTTATTTTAAAGCGTTACCCAAAATGCACCTTTAGCAAAGGGTTGCCCCACCCGGATGCGCAAATTTCACAAGACCTAAAAAAGGCAAAATTCATAGCCTTGTTAACATGGACTTGCAGAAGAGGCCTCAGACCAGGTTTCCACTTGAAAGTTCCAGATGAAATATGTGGCTGTTGAATTTTATGATTTGGTACTGAAAACAATATAAATCAGGTCTTTGGTGAACACATGACCAGGGCAGGAGGCTCACATGGATTTCTTTGTTTGAAAATGTAGGGAATCTTTTAATTCAAGGGGCCACTTCAAATTCCTCCAAGGGCCGTTAAAGTCCTCCAAGGGCCGTACTATGAACACACACTGGGTCCTCAAAACTTAGGACAGTGCACTTCCAAGTGTTGTATCAGCCTAACTAGTCACACTCAGTGATTGGATACTCTTTGTTAGTCACACCCAGTGATTGGATATTCTGTAGAGTTCACCAAAGAGTATCCAATCACTGGGCGTGACTAATTAGGCTCATACACTTAGAAGTGCACTGTCCTAGTTTTGGAGAAGGGCCCACTGTGTCCCAGCAGAATGTCTCTGCTTAAACCATGTCACTGCCTTGAACACGCCTCAACCCAGGGTCATTGGAACTGCTCAAAGTTGATTGCTTCCCGACAAAGTGGGTGGAGTTCCTGATTTCTCTGGAGCTCTGAAACTATTTGTATTGCTCCTGGCCTGACTAGAAGCAACAACAAATGTGTTGTGCCACTAGAAGGGCGTGGCCTGGCTACCGCTTAACTTCTGAGAACCCTTGACCAACTGGCTCTCCTCTGAAGCTCCCAATTGTGAGGGAAATCCCACATGAGTTCATAAAATACAAAGTTCCACAGTCGGCCTACTGGTCAAAGGCACTCCAAGTACTGTAGATAGAACAGTCTGAACACTCAATGGAGCATACTAGCTTCAACCAAAGAAGGTGGATCTAACAAGGAGCGTCATTTTGTTTCTTTTCCGGTATCCACTTTATGTCGGGTGAACGCCCCTTTAGGAGACCTTCGGTTAGGAGACCTTCGGAGTCCTGAGGTTGAGAATCAATGAAGTCATCGTAGCGCTGTAGATGGCGATAGCGCACGTCTTGCGCAAACACCTCAAAAAGAGAAGAAGAAGTAGGGGACAACACCCCCTTAGGAGACCCAACTTGAGCACACGCTTTTGCATTGAGTGGGCGTGTTTTGCGTTATCTTGGTTTGATTCAGTATTTTTGGCTTCAACACTGGCCAACAGGCCTCAGCGTATGAGCAGGTGCCTCCTGTCCTCACCTGTTCACCCAGGTCTTTCTTTTAGTGACCCTTAAAGGCCAAGAGCCCCATGAGTTAGTCGGCGCCCCCATGTGGTGTGGATGTGTTAGTGTGCTTTCTTTCTATTCCGTATGACCTGCCTAACACATACCCAGAGAGACTCTTAGAATATCTGACATACCACTGACTCTATTGTGTATATATACGTTTTTGTTATCATTTTGCGTTCAGTTTTTAACCTTGTTCATCCTGATAGCCTTGCTCTGGATTAGTAGAAACGAATTGTTAATGTGCACTTCAGTTGTCCTGTTTTGAAACTGATGATGTAGATTGGGCGAAGGTGAGTTTTTTTTTTCTTCAGTGTAATCTATTCAATTATAAAATCACTTTTTTTTCCACACAGGAGTGTTTTAAATGTCAGGTTTTGCTCTGTGATTTATTATTAAGTTTAGTTGTGTCCTTACATTTTTGTCCAAGGAAGAAGTTCATGGCTCTGGTGTTTTGGTGATTGGGATTCGTAAAGATGCCCGTGCCCACGTGCTCCACCTGAACAGGATCAAGAGGTACACCCTGACGCCGGAGAAGCTGAAATGGGACAAGTTCAAGCTCACCTACAAGTAAGCACATTTCAACACCATATGAAGTCACTATACAGCCATTGATGCCATTTTTGCCATTTGTCTGTGCAGGCGCCCCGTAGTCTGACCCAGGTTCGATTCCCGGCCCAGGTCCTTTGCCGACCCCTCCCCGTCTCTCTCCCAATTCGCTTCCTGTCCACCTCTCACACTGTCCTATCAAATAAAGTAAAAAAAGACCACAAAAAATCTTTAGACATATCAATACCTGTACACACATCTCATCCCTTTTTGGATGCATACATCAAGACAAATATTTCATGATCAATCAATTGAATGTTTTGTGCATGCATATTTTGTTGCAGGGTGATATCATTCCCGAGGAATCTGATCAATGCCACGGACACGCGGCGAGGCATTGCCAAGGCCTTCCACATGTGGCACGACGTGTCACCCTTCACCTTCAGGGAGGTGCCCGTAGAGGAAGAGGCCGATATCAAGATTGGTGAGAAAGTTATGAAAATGCTTATGGCAGCTTAGTGTTTAGGGCCTCCTTAAATCATAAGGGTTGAGGCATAATGGATTTTCATTTGTAGTGTTTATGTCTTAAACTGATGAGTTGTGCAGATGCTTTTTTATGTTGTGCTCATGACATTGGATGGGATGGGAGACTTACTGTATGTGGGAATGGCTTGGTACAATATGTTTGATAACAGAGCCCAAAGAGAATGTACTGCTAAACAGCATGGAATTTGGACAAAAATGAAACTTTATCATGTAAAAATAAGTAACTAAAGTAACAATTTCTTATACAATGTTTGTTTTTTTTATGCACAAGAAAGTCACAAATTGCCTTTCAATTTCGATTATGGCAGGATGATGAGAAAACTGAAAAGAAATGATAAAGCTCAAAGCTCAATGTTCCCAAACGTTTAATGGTACAACATTTTGGATGTTTAGTTCTTCATCACATTGCACTATATGTAGATGTGTGCACATTCTCTGTTGTTTCGAATTATAAGGGGGAAAATGTAAGTAAAAGAAACCCTCTAAAAATACTAAAACAGATGTATGAAGTTCATTATGTATTAAAGTTATATCAAATCTTCAAGTTTCTTTCATTTCAGACATGTAAAGGTTTTTTTGTCTTTTACCTGACATGTTTTGACGGTGAAACTTTTGTCGTTTCACTGTCGAAACATGTCAGGTAAAAGATAAAACACCTTAATATGTCTGACACAAAAGAAATGTGAAGATTCTATTCTAAAACACTTTTGCCGTCTTTTGTTCTTGGTTCTTTTGCAGGGTTTTACCCGGTGAACCACACAGACTGTATGCAGTCGTATCTGCACCACTGTTTCGACGGCATTACAGGGGAGCTGGCCCACGCCTTCTTCCCCCCGACGGGGGAGATCCACTTTGACGATGATGAGTACTGGATCCTCGGCAACATGCGATTCAGCTGGAGGAAAGGTTAACATGTGTTTGTCATATCAAATCTCCTTACTACTTAATCTCACATCTTAAACTTTTAAAACAGCAACGTGCTGCTTTGATCTTTAAGGGTTGTTTTTTTTGGTATGGAAAGACAAGTAAATTCTTGTACAGTACAAAGCTATGTTTGATTGATATACAGTACATGTGCCAATCAGTGTGCGTGACTGAAACACAGCACTTCATTTCACACGAGTCGTTGGTCGTTGAGTCTGATACATGCAGTTGGACAGACAGGCGTCATGGGAAATCATATGTTTGAAGAATCAAAAGGCTAATCATGAAAACAGAAAGCGTCTGGATATTGGGATGCACTGTATAGTGCTCCAAAAATGTAAACCCTTTTTGACCACATACAATGTGCAGACCTCTGGCCTGGCCTACTGCTTTTGTCTGGCAAATGAAACCCAGTGCACAGCGCTGCAGTTAAAACGAGTATGCAGGATCACAACTGCCTGTCACAAACAATTATGTGATATTATGTCTCTAATTTTGACTCAGAAAGTTGCATTTGAGTCCTGTTGAGCCTGTTTCGTAAACTCTGAATGTCTGCCATGTACGTAGCCCTAACAGATACAGTATATTTGCTACTCAATCATTTTTAGTCCAAAGTATAAAAACGAGCAGCACATTCCATCTCACCCCGTATACATACACTACGTACGTACATGTACTTGAAAAGTCTTTGATGTTTCATCCACAGTATGTCACTTCAGGACATGCTGTATAACTATAAAAAAAAAATAAGAGTCTGGCCGAATGTCGTCCCGAGTCCCAGGCAATGCATTCCATTCAATCCGTCCTAGTTAAACTGTAAAACATTGCAAGCCAGTTAAATGTAAAAAAAAAAAAAAAGTGAGTTGCCCTGCTGCCTTAAGTTTGTAAGTTAACTCAACTCGAGACCAAATGCAACTCAAAGCTTTCTCAAGTTAACTTACAAATTTAAGGCTGCAGGGCAACTTACTTTTTAAGGTTCAATTGGCTGCAATGTTTTACATTGTAACTAGGCCGGATGGAGTGCATTGCCAGGGACTTGGGATGACATTATGCCGAACCAGTGTATGTTCATGTAGGTAGGTCTCATCGTTGCAGCATGTGTGGGTTTGACAGGGGTGTGGCTAACAGCATGTGTGGCTTTGACAGGGGTGTGGCTAACGGACCTGGTCCATGTGGCGGCTCACGAGATTGGCCACGCTCTGGGCCTCATGCATTCCCAGAATCCCAAGGCCCTGATGCATCTCAACGCCACTCTGACGGGAAGGAAGAAGATTACACAAGACGAGGTCTGGGGCCTCCACCGCCTCTATGGTATGACTCTGGCCTACGACCTGATGCACTGGATGGGTCTTTTTTTAAAGTTCAAGTTTCAAGTTTATTTAGCCATATCAACAGTATAGAATGCAGTTGTTAGAATTGTTATTTGGTGTGCTCACGCAACACCATGCACTTTAAATATTCCATTGCACTTTTCAATGTCTCCAATGTTTTTGTATGTCATTCCCTGTTTATTTATTTATGTACCCCCCTGTTTCTTTCCAAATAATATTTCTAACAACTGTATTTTATACTGTTGATATGGCCAAAGAACGTTGAAACTTGAAACTTGAAACTTGAAAAATAAACACTCTAGCATTCTGTGAAATAACAAACTGAGCATCTTAATTTCCTTTGGGATTAAAAACCATCTCTACTCTACTGTTCTTACGGTACGACTGCGCTGGATGTGCAGAGGTGGCTAGAGGGAGGAGATAGGTGCAATGATTCATGTATGAGTTTTTGTTTTGAACAATGGAATAAATGTCTAATTTGTGTTTTTATACAGTGTGAGACCAAAGGCAATTTTCATGCTGGCATGACAATAAATTCTATAGTATTCTATTCTATTTTTGTTCGAAAAGAAATACTCTAGCATTCTGTAAAATAACGAATTGAGCATCTTAAGTTACTTGGGGATTAATAAAGCATCTCTACACTACTGCTCTTACACAATGCAAATGTTTGAGCTGATGGTGGGTCTATAAGTCTTACGAACAAACACTCCCTATACCCGTAAAACAACTTTATGTATGTCATCCATCTTTCATGCGCACAGTTGGATGTAGGCTACCAAGAGTGAATAGTGTACATAAATCACCAGTGGCCTTTGTCTAGTAACAACATTAATGGTTAGTGTTGTGCAACTATTCAGACCAGATGCTTTGCAAAGGTTTGAAAGTGCTTGGAAATTCTATCTTGAAGTTTGAAAAGACTGCCTTGATATGTTTTTGGAAACTGTTACAGTCTGGATGTTTGTATCAAGGTCTTAAAGTCTAAGCAAGACATGTGTGAAGGCAGTGCAAGAAGACAAAGCTGTGTGTTGGATGGCTAATAGGAGGGAATAAAGGAAATGCAATCTTCCATTTGGGAAATACGGTTTGAATCTGCATGCATGTCTGAGTATATGTGTATTCAGGGCCCTAAATGAACATTTTTCACCACCAGTCAAAATGGTTAGTTGATGAAATCTTACCAGGCAAAACACACTCTCACTAATGGGTGAAAGTGGCTAGTAAGTTGGTCTTTTCTACCAGCCAAACTGAAATGTCACCAGCATTTGGCCGGTTGGCTGGTGTTAATTTAGAGCCCTGTGTGTATAAATATGTTATTTCCTGCTAAACGGTTGTCTTTGCTTCCCTGTTGATGTCTGCAGGATGTCTGGACCGGCTGTTCATCTGCTCTGCGTGGGCTAAGAAGGGCTACTGTCAGAGCAAGAGGAAACTCATGCAGAAACATTGCCCCGAAAGTTGTGATTTTTGCTACGGTGAGTAGGCCTAAGGATTTCCTTTCTTTTAACAGAGCTAACTATTTCAGCATTGTTGTCACAATTCCAACCCCCTGGAATATTAATTTTATTCATATTCATAATGACTGTTCTTTCAGAAGAAAATTAGTGGTGTAGATTAAATTTAATCCCAGCCTTATTCTCATTACGTGCATAATTACTGTGCATGTATTCTGTAAAACACTTTGGAAAAAAGCATCTGCTAGCTAATATAGCGTAATGTAATATAATATAGAGTACATGGTATTGAAATGTTTTGAAAGTCGTATACTTAAGTACTAACCTACAATTAGTTTTGTTTACTGAGGGAAAGCAATGCCATTACTACAAAAAAAAACATTGGCCTGTAACTTAAGTGTGGTTTTCATGGCAATAGTTCTGTTGCAAACCATGAAACACAGAGCTATTTTTCTGTTAGCAGTTCAAATACACCGTTGGCTCTGCAGTATTGTTCAGTCAGCCCAATTTATTTGTGAAATTGTGTGTTATGCTTGAACAACATTCGTTCCCAACAAACTGGAAAAGTGTTCATCATCAGATGTAATGTGTTCTGATGGAATGTTAACATCTCTCTTGACAGCGTTTCCATTCCCCACAATCGCTCCGACTCCTCTTCCTGCCAGAACTAAATTGAAGTACGTCTCCGAGGGAAAGGCCCTCACCTTCCGCTGTGGAAAGAAGATTGCGGCGAAAATGGGCAAAGTGTTGTAAGTATCCGAAACATTATTTTAATTCAGGACAGATACTACATTTATGTGATATTACTACATGTACTTGTGAACATAACTATATAAATGGTTTTAGATTTTTAACGATTTAACCACCCTTAAAGGTCACCATTGTTATCACTATTGACATTGACATATTTTCACATTTTTCCCCCAAGAGTATTTTTCCAACTTGTTTTTATGAGCAGCATATACATACAGTACGTTGTAAACTACGAGGGAAATAACAGTTTTCCTCTCAGACAACAAGTCCTCTGGGGTATTAGCATAGTCTGCCCTGCAGGGTAGAGCCCTTAACACTAAACACAACAACTTTTGGGGAACATCTCCCCATTCAACAACCCGATTGCGGTTGGGAAAATGAGAAAATGACCCATGAATTGCGCTTGTGCAAGATGTTCTATCATCAATGACATCTTGCAACATCATTACGAGGCCACAAGCACAAGGGAGGATGGGAGTTTGAATAATGACATGTAACCTTAAACTGTTGTGATGTGTGCATTGTGATTCACACCAAAATTCCGCCAATTGATGCTGGCTTGGTGCTCTCTCGCTCGCTCACTAAAGCTAATGACTGTGCATTGAGTTCCCAAAATTTATGGAGCCCTGAATTGTAAGAGATATGCCACCCTTGCCAGACAAACCTGATCGTGACATTTGGTGCAGTGTCGCAGGAAGTGTGGGGGGGCCCAGAACTGTGTAGAGAAAGCCGTGCACATCCAACAGGAAAGCATCGGCAGGTGCCAAATCAAAAATGGTCTATATAGAAGGGGGTTAGGATCTGCACACTGCTTGCAAAAGACTTAATTTATTGAGCGCAATGTTTCAATCGTAGATCAAGAAGATATATGACCAAAATATTGCTCTCAATATATCAAGTCTTTTGTAAGCAGTTTGCAGATCCTACCCCCTTTTACATGGTCACAACATTTTTTTACCTCTGCGAAGGAGGTTATATTTTCGGTCGCGTTGGTTTGTCTGTCTGTCTGTCTGTCTGTTTGTCTGTCTGTCTGGCAGCAGGATAACTCAAAAAAATCAGAACGGATTTGTCTGATACTTTGTGGAGTTGTTAGAATGACCCAAGGAACAAGTGATTAAATTATGGTGGTGATACGGATCACGAACCGGAACCAGGACCTTTTTAAAGATTCTTCACCATTGCTGGCCTATAAATCTAGACGCCCCTAGTGACTGCAAATTGAATTGCGGGACAGGGCAAAACATTCCAGTTTCTTACTCCACAAAAAGAAGGCAGAAAGACAGGGTGTAACATAGTCAAATGTTCTATCAAGTAGTTGGCGGAGGTCTGCGCTCTCTGAGTGACTCTGGTTAATGCATTTTTTGGGGTTTTATGCCTTTTATGGAGACAGAACCGTTATAGAGACAAGAGACGTGCGGGGAGAGAGAGACAGGGAAGGTTTGGCAAATGACCTCTGCCCGGAATTGAACCCGGGTCGCCGGTGTAGCAGTCGAGTGTCCAGCTGATTGAGCCACGGCCTATTGAGCCACGGCACAGCTGATCGAGCCACAGCTGATCGAGCCACAGCTGATTGAGCCACGGCCTATTGAGCCACGGCACATTTACTTCATTTAAATATGTTTTAGGGCCTTTTTATGCCTTTTACTGACAGGATAGTATGAGATGCTGACAGGAAGTGAGTAGGAGAGAGAGATGTGGGAGGATCGAGAAATGTATGCCCAAGTGTGGTGGGCTTAGCGCGCTGTGCCACAGCGCCCCCTTCAACATTGACTTGATTTCCTTTCTTATTCTGCAGCTGGTATAAGGATGGGGAGCTGCTGGAGTACTCTCATCCAGGCTACATCACCCTGGCTGACGACCGCATCGTCGTCATCGCCAACGCCATCAACGAAGGCACGTACACATGCATCATACGCAAGAAGAACAAGGTCCTCACCAACTACTCCTGGAAAGTACGTGTGCGCTTCTAGCGGCCAGTCGACCTGTCGAAAGTAGAAAACACACACTAGTAGTTACAGTTGGGGAACATATCTATGAAAGTTTTATTTGTAACTGTGATCATAAATAAAAGAAAGACTTGATTGGAAATTATGTATTGCTTGTTTTGTTACGAGCACATATGAATGATTATTTTTCAGATGATAAAAATCCTAATCATGTTTACAAGTCCCAAAACACCTTCACAACATAGAGCATTTAGAGATCTTAGCTCGTCTAATCCACTGTAACGTTTTACTCCGCTCACACTGGCTACCCCAGGACAATATTGTGACGAGCCAGTCCATTCTATTCAAATAACATGTGCATACAATTAATCTGCGTCGTCCGCTTCTCAGAAGAGTTCAGCAGCTTATTGACGGCAAATCCATGGAAAATTGGACCAGCCAGCGCAGTGCATTGCACACAGTATAGATGAGTGATTGGTCCTGAAGAAATAAACCACCCCATTGGGGTTTTTCCTCTTCTCAGTGGGAGATTTGTGCATCATTCCAATGGACCTCAAAGTAGGAGCAGGGGATGCATTCATTACCATTCGCCTGACCTTGTACACAACCAAAGGACTCAGGAAGAATACTTACACATACAACATCTTAACCGCAATCTCAGCGCACAACATTAACTGCAGATATTCTGAATATGTAGCTTCATATACAGTACTCTATGGTTTTCTTCATGGTGTGCTCTTGAGCAGTCAGAGAAACCTGACACGTGTCAATATGTTCAGTCTTCACACTGCCAAAATGACACGTGTCAATATGTTGAGTCTTCACACTGCCAAAATGAGGCTCTGTGTAATTAAGGAAATGGATGGAAAGTACTTAGGGTTACACATGCATGTCCCATCACTCCAGCTGTTTAGAAATCTAACACACAGTGTTCAGGGGCGGATCTAGCCATTTCGGGGCCCTACTAGGGTGAAATATAAACATGGGGCCCTCAAAAGTCGTTATATAGACATATATTTTTTGTGTTAAATTGGTGCTATTTTAGTGTTTTGTCTCATATACTGTATATCTTCGATTACATTACATAAGTGACGAATTACATAAGTGACCAACACTGGAATACTCAAAGCCTTTGTGGTGGCCTTTCTGGAGGTCTGCATGGGGTGTCAAAGTCGAATCAGAATCTGGAACAAAGTCGCGGGCCAAACTCATTTATTTTATAAAGAGGGCTAAAATTGTGCATACACACACTTAATACTCACATTTAAATTTCACAGATTCCCATCATAGTTTAAATGTGCCTGCACATACAGTGTTCTGCTGCACATCAGTGTGAGCTGTTTCACCTGGGCCCACTTACATTCCTGTGACACATCAAATTTCATGTTCAACTGTCATTATTACGCATACTGTATATTACTGGGATTGTGTATGCAACTGCAATACACATTTGAAATGATCGTGGGCCAAAAAAATGGCTCTGCGGGTCAGATTTGGCTCCCGGGCCTAAAGGACCCCTGGACTAAAGTATTCAGGTCCACTTCTGGGCCAGATATGACCGGAGTGCTCAGATATTCTCTGCAGAAGATGCACAGCCTTGAAACGATAGTCATTAGGTTTGCAGCACAATTGCATACACATACACATGACATCACATAGGCCCTACACAATGTTTTGCAGGATATGTTCTCTTTGGCTACTTCTGTGTTTTTTTTTCCTCATTATTATCACAAAGGCTCCAGCTGACAATGGGACTATGTTCTTCCCACTTGTAAATACCCCAGCGTTCAAGTCCGAAGTTTTAAAGGGCCATGGGAAGAGCCCTGTTGCAAATTATTTCCACGATAGTTCTTTGTTCCATCACAATACAGGGCTCTGTATTTCCAGCCTAGTCAGTCTACATCTGCCAAAGTTCCTCTGCAACCCTCGCCTCACCCCTCTCTATACTCTCCCTTCTAGAGTCTGGTGGTTTTACTAGAGTAGAGTAGGCCTATAGTAAATAACTTGTATTAATCCTGAAGGAAATTAAGGTGTCTGTCAGCATACATAAATATACAAATACAAAACATACACAAAGGCCTTCTACACATTATTGTGTATATTACAGGAAAAAATCTAGCACACATGATGAGTTGTAGGCCTACATCAGGGTGAACGACAATGAATCATAATGCACAATAGCACCTATTTCAGGATAGCCTATGTGGGAATAAGGGGAATCTACTTTTAGCTTGAATGAAGCATTATTCTGTTTCAAGTCTGAAGGGCCCAGGGGTCCCCAAACTATTTTCTCTGGAGGCCACATTATCGTTCCTGACTGTGATCAAGGGCCGGGATCAATCATGCGGGCTGTATACTAGGCCACTGCTTGTTATAGCCATAATTTCTAGCACGGCAATCGCCCAAAACGTTTGTAGACGAATAGACAGAGAAAAATCTGAAGAGTGCTTCGCTTCCTTCATTCATAATTTCTAGCACAAAATAGTTCATCATTACAAGTGATTTGCAAAAGAAGTGAGTGAGTAATTCACATGTTTTTCAATTTTAAATATAACAGGTTTTACTTATAATTTCCAATAACCATATAAAAATAGCAAGGAAATGTTAGAAAAATATGATGATTGACCGTTTAGGAGTGATACAATAGAAATGGCAGGCCTGTTTATATTACAGTGAGATGAGAAACTATCAAGACAAGAAACTTCTGGTGATTCACACTAAGTTAATGAAAATTAACCTGTAGGAAGGCCTGTTGATAAACAAAATAAAATATTTATACAATTTATTTGATCTTTTTTTCTGTGTGGATTGCTTCTTTGGGCCAGTTCAAATGGTGAGATGCAGAGAGGTGGAGGGCCGGTCAAAGGTGCCTGGCGGGCCGCATCCGGCCCCGGGCCTTAGTTTGGGGACCCCTGCTAGGGCGACAAGAGGCAACTTACTTACTGTGGCTTTAAAATGTGTGTGAACTCTTCATCCTTACAACAATATTGCGTTCCACAGCTCAAACCTCAGGTTTTAATTGTTTTTGTATGACTGCTAGAACTAGGTTAAATGAAAGTTACATGTATTCATCAAAAAGTGCTTTGAACAGCACTAGTAAGTCGCGACTTTTATTTTGAACACCATAAAACCCTACGACGGCCATTTTTCTTCTACAGCGCTTGTTTTCGTATTGTACTCAGAGTTCACCGGTTTGCTCGCGTGGAGTAAGCTTCAGGTAAGTTGGCTAGCTTTATAGCAGCTTTAAATGACCAACTTTTCAATGTTTTTGTATTTTCATGTGGCCGTCCGGGTGGCATGGACCAACATCCTTGGTCTGAGGCTGAATTGACTACTTGGGGAAGTTGTGCCAGCTGAAAAATATACAAAGGAAGGATAACCGCGCGTTAGCCACTGGGATCAAATTTAGCTGCCTGTTACTTTTTGACAACCGAATGTGACATTACTCTACTAAACCCGCATTGTGCTTTTATATTTGGGGATGTTGTGACCGTCTGCTTCACTTCTTGACTAGGCCTTGTTGCTGAAGAAATTAGCGAGCCACTGTCTGTGTTTGGATTGTGTTATCCTTGGCAAGATTACTCATTCATTAGGGATAAGATTTACATAATACCTCAATCGTATTGCCGCACACGTCGTGATAAAACTGTGGGTGTGTGGCAGGAATGGACACAGCTGGTGGTAAAATTGAGGTACGAGTTGAGTTAAGGTGACTTTTTCTGTCAGATTGCGAAGCAAGCTAGTTAGTTAGCATAGTTAACTTGAGTTAGCTGCATCGCAACGTAACGTTGACGCAACGGGAGCGAAGTGGGAATCAGTTCCGGGATGCACAGAGTGGTGTGTTGACGTTTCAGAATCACTTTTGTTGGCGAAGTTGCAGAGCATTTTGTCATGTATCCACATGTAAACAGCAGTACACATAATAACAGTCACATCACATGCAGATATCTGTACTGTGTTGCACTGTGCAATAATGACAACTGTGTAACCACGGCAGTGTTCTGGACAGCTGTTCAGTCGGGTGTAAGCTCTGCATGTGTCTGGTTGTTTTGCTGTGCTGACAGCTGCAGTGCATGGTACAGTATTGTATATTACAGTACATTACTCTCTAGGGAGACCAACTACTAGCCAAGTGGGTGTTTTAGTGATTATCACTCCTGCTTCCCTGTCATTCCCATGCAAATTACATTGCATTACATCACAAAGTACATTACATTACTACATGTGAAAGGGAAAGTGAAAAAAGCCTAACTGGGAAACTTCAACTCCCATTGTCATTGTGACGCAGCACTCCACAGCACACAAGTGTTCTCTGCACACAACAACATTGCATTTATGCCTTATTGGGACAGTCCCCAAAGGCGCCCCTGGGGAGCAGTGCAGCGGGACGGTACCATGCTCAGGGTACATCAGTCATGGAGGAGGATTGGGGGAGAGCACTGGTTAATTACTCCCCCCGCCAACCTGGTTGATCGGGAGTCGAATCGGCATGGTCATAAGCTGTAAATATGTGGATGATAAATGCAGAGAAAAGGTGCAAGTGTTCTAGTGTTTTGTAGTCACTCCAGCCCAAACTGTATGATGTGTATACAACATTGGCTTAGTTGTCCTACGATAACTTCATTCATTACACTGATAAAGCAAAATGTTTGAGTTTTTCGGCCTGACGATTGTTCTTCACGTTTGCTTTTCCCACGTTAAATTCTGGATGTTAATACATTACAGATTTTATTTCAGAATGTTCTGGGACATTTTATCAAAACAGCAAGCACACTCATCACATGAGTAGTGTTTGAAACTGTACCAAATGGGATAATAAAAGATAAAAAGAAAAACATGATAATTTTAACTTGGTAGTATTTCAACAGTTCTGACTGTTGTCTGCTTCTTTCTGGTTTTCTGTCCTCCAGTTGGTGGCGTGTTGGAGCTGATGGGGGACGAAAAAGAGACCTGGAAAGTTAAAACACTCGACGAAATTTTACAGGAGAAGAAACGCAGACGGGAACTGGAAGAGAGGACAGACGGAAAGCGTTTGAAAAACGTAAGTATTACAATGGTGAAAACTGGGGATATCCCTTTGACCTGAGGCAGTCGTGGCCTAGGGGTTAGGGACTTAGTTTTCAGACCGCAGGGTTGTAGGTTTGAATCCCACCCTTACCTCTCCCTACACTTCCATGAATGTCTGAAGTGCCCTTGAGCAAGGCATCAAATCCCACATTGCTCCAGGGACTGTTACCATTTCCAAGTATGTAAATAGCTGTATGTCGCTTTGGATTTTTTTTAAAAGCGTCAGATAATGAATGATTAGGATATTTATCGCTCTTCATCTGGCCCCACTGCAGTAATTAATATGTGTACATATATATATATATATATATATAATGTATATGTGTGTATATATATATACATATATATACATATATACATATATATACATATATACATACACATATATATATATATATATATATATATATATATATATATATATATATATATATATATATATATATATATATATATATATATATGTGTGTGTATATATATATATATATGTGTACATATATATATATATATATTGTGACCTGTTTACCTGAAATGGTCAGATGGGCGAAGTGGAATTAATGCCTGCAGAGAGGATGGTGCTTGTTTAACATTGCCATTGCTGTACAATGAAATCAAAGAGTGGGCCTGTGCCTTTCAAGATGGATTTTGTTGTACGGTGGTGTGTTGGCTTTGATATAGACTTATTAAAAATCAGGAGGTCTGAAAACTCGCACTCAGTGATGACTAAAAAGAGATGCCCATACAAAAGTGGGTTTTTAATGGTGCATTTCTTAATAGCTTTCACTGAGTGTGAGCTTCAGCCCTCCTGATTTTGCATTGCTGTGTACAACAACATGAGAACCTGCGCAGCACTGTGATGACTCATTCAGAACTTTAATGCTCCATGCAGACGGATGAACGTGAACCTAAACGGGACACTCCGGAGGAAGGCGAGCTTCGAGACCACAGGATGGAGATAACCATTCGCAACTCACCTTACATTCGGGAAGACACCACAGAGGACAGGTAAGCACAATACAGTTTTTTCCCGTTTTTAAACAAAGCCTGGCTGCACACCCCTGGCTGTGCACTCATCAACCTCTGATTGTTGGAAACGGCTGTCACTCAAAATATGCGCTGACGTGGTTGGCTGCTTAGCATCTTGCCCCTCGCTCCTCACAGCGGGAATTTTTGTAAACGGGAGACCCACGTATAAGATGAGTCATGATAAAGGCATACTGCCCTGGTCATGCGCTCAGTGAAATGGCAATGATTCTTGTCGATGAAGAAAACCACAAAGCCAACAGGTTGGGTTTGGGTTTGATTGAAATTACAAATGTAAAAACGTAAAATGGCCTTTTTTTACGGATAATGTCAGCACAAGTTAGTCACTAAGCAGTTTTTTATCAGTGGTGCCTAGGACCCTGCCTTAATAGTGTGTATGACCTGTACAGGGGGGAAGAAGACGACTCGTTGGCCATCAAGCCTCCTCAGCAGATGGCCAGGAAAGACAAATCACACCACAGGAAAGAGGAGAAGAGGAAGGACAAGAGGCACCGCCGCAGCCACTCCCAAGAAGACGGTGAGCACATCACATTGGATATTAGATGGCATTGCATTGCATTATGTTGCGTTGCGTTGTTACGTTACTTTATGTTGCATTGCACTACATTACATTACATTGCATTATGTTACGTTATGTTACTTTACGTTGCATTGCATTACATTACATTGCATTGCATTACTCTTAGTCCATGCATTTATTCCAAACAACTTGAGATATTTAGGCATATGTTATTGGTTATCAATGTGGGGCTGGGTGCCTTTGCGCATAGCCTTTGGCCTTTTTACGAACAAAACAAAAAAATTAAATAAGTGGGAGCAGAAAACCCTGGTTGAAGCTGACTTTAAAAAAAAAAAAATTGAGCAGTGTTGAGTCTTAACACTTATTTCCCCCTTTTCCCCATTCGCACGGTCAGGCAAGACTATGCGTCCGAAAGAAAAGGAGAAGGAGAAAGAGCGGGAGAGCGAGAGGCGGAAGAGGCAGTGGGAGGAGGACAAGGCGCGCAGGGACTGGGAACGACAGAAACGACGAGACCAGGCCAGAGCGCACTCGCGCAGGGAAAGGTGATGCCTCACCTGGACACTCATGTCATACCCTCACTTTTCAGTAAGGCAGGGGTGGGGAACCTAGGTCTCCCTTGTGGCCTTATGTCTTATGTGGCCCCCAATGTAATTTTAATGTTAATGCAGCTTCATATGAATTATGACATGTTTTTGTAAAGGAATCGTTGAAATTTGACATTTGCAATACAATTACGTTATGTTTCGGGAGACCTAGAGAAGGTGGGGTCTCTGTTGTAAAAGTGACCGCCTTCAATATACTGTAGGCCTAAAGTGCAAGGGGAAATCCTGGTTTGTGTTCATAGTACGGCCCTCGGAGGACTTGTACAGCCCTTGGAGGAATTTGAAGTGGCCCCTCGAATGAAAGAGGTTCCCCACCCCAGCAGTAAGGCCTTGCTGAAAAGGTAGATGTGGTATCTGTGCATATTAAGTGATATTTAAGATTCTCAAACTTTTGTAGGGATCATGTTATCATTTTAGTGAGATATTTTTATGTTTTTATATTTTATTAGGATAGATTATCCAATTCACTGACATGTCAGCTACTCTTGCTGGGGTCACAGAACATAAAACAAACAAGACAACAACATACACGTTAGACAACATGTATATACAAGGAAATAAAGAATGAATTCTTTTCTTTGGGGAACATACACTAAAACGGATAAAAACAAGACTACAAACTATTTATAAAATAAGAAAATAATTCATTCTTTTTTTGAACATACACTGAAACGGACAAAAACATGTGTAGAAATAAAGACAGACAATAATTAATAACTAACTAAACAGCAACAACAAAAAATGACACTTCATTGTTAAGTGACAGATATAGTAACAGTGTCAGATTGAGTTGGGCCCCTGTTATAAATTAGCTGTTACCAGAATGGCAATGATCAAGTCGTAATGTCTTACCATAGGCCCTGTTTACTGTCATAGGAGTGTAGTACGATGGTAGTTGAAGTTTTTCAGTGACTATTAAAACGCCCCAGTGGCAGGACGGTTTCTGGTAAGGGGCTATGTGACATTTGTGCTTCTCAAACTTTTAGGAATCATTGTAATAATTTTAGTGAGATATCGTAACAGTGTCAGATTGAGTGTGGCGTACTGCTGTGTTAAAACGAAAAACAATTTGACCATGATTATGTACTTCCATATCCATCCACATCCATATGACCACCACTGGCACAATTTGTCTTATCTTTGTATGTGACATTTGGCATCGTGAACCATACTTTTTTTTTCTTCTCGTTCTCGACGTATATCAGCCAGACTCTATGAATGAAGTACTAGTCGCTGGCTTACCTGTGTAGGATGTGGGGTGTAAATAGTCATAGATGTGTAACGATGCATCAGTCCTATGGCCGATGATTGAATCGAATCGTATCGTATTGTGGGGCATTCTTAAGTATAGAAAATAATTTAATCTTCTCCAATGAAAAAATAATAATAAATAAATAATTAATAATAACAGTAATTGAATCTCTGCCTTAAGAAATCGCTATCGTATCATGTAGTCATTTAGGCTGTGATTTACACAGGAAGTGAGGGATGTTAATCAAAAATTTGTTTGACGCTAGGGACAGACTGGAGCAGCTGGAGCGTCAACGCGAGCGCGAGAGGAAACAGCGGGATCAGATCCAGAAGGAGGCGCGGGAACAGAAGGAGCGCGAGAGGAGACAGGACGAGAGGCGGAAGGAGCGCGATGCCGGCGGACGGAGAGAAGGTCTGGATGATGGTGATTACCGTGAGGATACGCACCATACCTTTTTATTTTATTTTCAATTTGTTTTAAAGGGACACTGTGCAGAAAATGGTCAAAAAAGGTACTGCAACTATGCTGCTCATTGAAAATGTGTTGCCTATTGCCAAATTTGATCTTTTCATGAAAGTTTACAAAGTAATAAGTGAATATTTTCTAGTATGGCCCAAGTACAGTCATTTTTGCAGCTAAAAATGGAGAAGATCCCCCTTTTCGTGTATGAAAAATGTATTTTTTCCAGTCATGATCAATACTTAGAATTTGATGGTGGTGATAAGTATTCATGAAAAAGGTAACATTATTGAATGGGTAGCATGAATTTGGGAAATAAACAACTTAAAATCTCACACAGTGTCCCTTTAACAGCATATAACAAAGACCGAAAAAGCAAAACCCACCCTCACACAAACACACAACAAACACCTGGGACTTCCTTACATATTACAATGATGAGGCAATCAGATATTAATATGGATTGACAAACAACAATCAATAAATGTGTTGAAGAAGGGGATACTAAATCTCCTCGAATTTCTCCAGTCTGTCTGATAACACATACTGTATTATTTCTAGGTGCAAAAGTCGAATAATTTCGTCTAGCCACATTTTTGCACCATGGCTTTTTGTTTTGTTTACGGCAAATCAATGTCCGAGCATCCGAAACCTGTGGTAGGCAGTAGGCTTCTTACCATTAGCTACCACTCAGTGCCCTGGCCAGTAGTGTCTATGCGAATGCCAGTCACTAGTAAGCGCAAATCGTGACCTGAGGAACACGTGACCTGAGGAAGGCAGACAGGCCCGAAACGTTGTCACATTAAAAACTGTGTATTTAACTTGAGAGTGTGCGGCACTTCTCTCCTCCTGCAAGTATATTTTCTGGTTGCCAGCACCTCTGTTTCTGGTGTGCGTTTTGTACCTCCACTCATCATGGTGTCTCATCTTCCCCACAGCTCCTCCTGCTCATCATCGAGGTCAACAAGAGGACTACGAGGCCAAACCGCGCCACCGCAGTCGCAGCCCGAACCGACATCACCGCGACCGTCCAGAACATGGAGACGTAGAGAGAATAGGTGAGGAACACAATTCTTTTTTTAATTTTTTAAGTGGTTTTTTTGGGGCTTTTCAAGCCTTTTTTATGAGACCGGATAGTGAAGGACAGACAGGAACCGAGGTGGGAGAGAGAGAGAGAGTGAGAGGGAAGGGCCGGCAAAGGACCTGGGCCGGGAATTGAACCTGGGTCGGCCGCGTAGTTGCTTAGTGACCAAAGCACATTTTTCAATTGCAACTTTTGGCAAAACATGAAGCATCTACTTCAGGATGTGCTGTGCTGGTATAGTGTCATGAAGGGCTTCGTTTCTCTCGTTTCTTTCGCAGTAAAAGATGAGAAGCCAGAAGACAGAGATCTCCTCTCAGACCTGCAGGACATCAGCGACAGCGAGAGGAAAACCAGCACCGCAGAATCCTCAGGAGGTAATGCAATGCAGACACGCACATACGCAGTCGCACGCACATGCACACAGATGCACACACACGCAAAGACGCACACACACACGTGCACACATACACGCAGGCACAGACACACACGCACAGACACACACACACACACAGATATACACACACACACACAGATATACACACACACACACAGATACACACACACACACACACACACACACACAGGTGCATACACACACACAGATACACACAGAGATACACAGATGCACACGCACACACACACACAGATGCACACGCACACACACACACAGATGCACACACACACACACACACAGATGCACACACACACACACACACACAGATGCACGCACGCACACATACACACAGATACGCAGATACACACACACGCACGCATACACACACGCACACACACACACACACACACAAACAATCTTTTATTGTGGGAGCACCATGTGGGAGCCCGTCAAGTTTGATGACGTTCGATTTACAGCTTGGAAGTAAGAGTTTCACATGAGATCGAGCGTGTGATTGATGACATGAAAGTTACTTGAAACCCAGTAGAGCATCTACAAAAGGCTCCAGATGCAGGTTACAAAATGGACATGGGAAAACATCAAACATGAATCCCTTGTTCTTAGCAACAACGGCAACAAAAAAAGTTTAACTGTGCAGGACATTTCAACCAGTTTGGAATTGTCTTGTTTGTTGAACACAATACATCATCTCCAGCTTGAAAATGGGTGTAAAACCAAGATCAGTGCATATAATCAATATTTTATGAATAAAATTGAGTATTAATGATAATGTGTGTGAACCACCTGATTTGTAATTGTATTGGCATTTGATTGTGTCAGGCTCTGGCTCCGGTTCAGAAGACGACGACGATGACGAGTCAAGCAGCCAGAGTGAGGATGAGGAGGAGGAAGAGGAGTCGGGCTCCGGCTCTGGCGGATCAGAACAAAGTGGAGGTCAGCCTTCTCTCTTACTAGGGGTGTAAACCACAGCCTTCATGGCGATACGATACTGTATCGATTTCTTAAATCAGGGATTCGATTTTTTTTCGAATTCCCCACGATACGATGCGATTCGGTTCGATTCGATTTTTTCCAATTGCTTTTCCACTACTATTGTGTTGTGGAGCTAGGGCATTGCACAGGGGCCAGCGATTCGATTCTCTTCGATTCTTAAGAATGCCCCACGATACGATTCGATTAAATCGCCGGCCGATACTTCCGATACATCGATACATTTCGATTTTATTTACATCCCTATCTCTTACTCTTACACCCATCACCCCCCAAACACACAAGCTGTACATAAAGAAGAACGTTATCTGAGCATCTTCAGATGTTGAAAGTAGTTTTCTGTTTTACTGGACTGGACTTACCCAATAAAACAGAAAACTACCTTGCGCATCTGAAGGTGCTCTGGTGACTTTCTTCTTTATCTGCATTTACTAGTTACTTTCCCGTGACGCACCAGATTGTGAAGTGCAGGAGCGTGGAGGATATCTTTCTCTTCTGCTTGACATATACTGAACACCTATCTTCCTTCCCCTGCCCTGTTGGACAATGTCTGCTTTCTAAATGTACTTAAAGGGACACTGTGTGAGATTTTTCAGATAATTTCCAGAATTTATGCTGCCCATTCACTAATGCTGCCTTTTTCATGAATACTTACCACCACCCTCAAATTCATTATGTATTTGGATTATGACTATGGAGTATTCATTATGACTGGGAAAATTTGCACTTTTCATACATGAAAAGGGGGATCTTCTCCATGGTCCGCCATCTTGAATTTCCAAAAATAGCCATTTTTAGCTGCAAAAATGACTCTACTTGGACCATGCTAGGAAATAATTAGTAATTACTTTGTAAACTTTCATGTAAATATCAAATTTGGCAATAGGCAGCCCTGTTTCAATGAGCAGCATAGTTGCAGTACCTTTTTTGACCATTTCCTGCACAGTGTCCCTATTCCTATGCACAACTCCGCTGGATCAGCACAAAGTATGGGGACTAGAACCCCTCACCTCTTGCTAATTGTCCCCAAAGACTCAAGAGATCTGTCTGTCTGTCCTTTGAGTCAAATCATTCATTGGGAAGGCTGATGTCTGCTTTTGAAATGTACGCGTGTGCTCCTGTTCACAGATGATGCTACAGATGACGACCAATCAGAGGAGGAGGCAGAGGAGGAAAAAGAAAACGCCAACGTTCCCATGGCAGGTATGATAGTTTAAGGCTACATTTATATGGTGACGATCAAAACAGAAGACACAAAAGTAGCGTCTCGTCTTCAAATTTTCGATGCCTCTTACATGAGGGTGATTGCTAGTGGGAAATGACACAATATTTTATTGAAAGTGTCTTTCGTCTGCGCCATGCTTTCTCCTAGTGGCGGTGGAGTCCCGTTTTGACCATGACTCTGGGGAGAGCGGCGAGGAGGATGACGAGGAGGAGATGGATGAAGACGACGGGGCAGGAGAGGAGGCCACGCCACAGTCCCACACCCACTCGGCTACGCCGGAGGGCAACTACCTGCCCAACTCCCCGCCCATGTCCCCCGTGGAGCTCAAACAGGAGCTGCCCAAATACCTCCCTGCCCTGCAGGTAGGCTGGCTATACGCTCTTAAACGGGCACAGTGTAGGATGGCCAGATTAGATAGTGCTGCAACTATGCTGTTCACTGAAACTGTGCTGTCTACTGCCAAATTTCACCTTTTCATGAATATTCGCTAAATAATGAACTAAAATGTACTAGTTTATTTCTGGAAATTCAAAATGGCGAACAATGGAGAAGGTCCCCCTTTTCATGTATGAAAAGTGTAAATTTCAGTTTGAAATGTTCAATTTCCAGTCATAATGAATAGGTGAGTATTCATGAAAGGGGTAGCATTTCTGAATGGGCAGCATGAATTCTGGAAATAAACTGCTAAACATATTACACGGTGCACCTTTAACCCATTTTGACAGATGCCAAGATGTGTGTCTCTGGCAGGTGTATATGAATAAAGGATATGTTCTGCTATGTGTGTATTCACACAATGACCTGCCTAACCATGTTTTGTTTTTTCTGCATTTTGAGTTACGAAATTGGCAAAGTTAAATTTGAAAGGACATTTATTTGGCCATATATATGATATTGTAATCTCTCATTCCGGAAATCCACACTATTGACTTAACACTTTTAAATGTGGTGTTGACAAAAAAAATGTGTGTGTGTGTGTGTGTGTTTTGCTGCAGGGCTGTCGTAGTGTGGAAGAGTTCCAGTGTCTGAACCGTATTGAGGAGGGGACCTACGGTGTGGTGTACAGAGCCAAAGACAAGAAAACAGGTAGCGCACATTGTTCCTCAAAAGTCACATTGTTTTATATGGTGATGCATAGAAAAAAACTTGCTAAACAAGGACGGTTGGTGCTTCAGTGTTTTTGACTGTTTTGATGCATTGGCTAAGAACCCAAATCACATTTTGTTGTTATTGGATCCATAAACGGATAGTAAGATATTTTAAAGCATTTGGAAACGCAGCTGAAGTTTTTTTCAATATAGGAATTGGGAGAAAGGTCCAAATTCCACTACCTCTGAAGGGATCAATAAAGTTTAGAATGCTTGGGGTTTTTTTTGGGGTTTTTTTTTTTTGAGTGACCAAATTTCCCCATAATAACCTCCTGAAAAGAATAAATGAATTGGAATTCTATATTTCTGAGATTTAAATGCTTTTGAATGCGAACCCTTCTTTGCATGTGCTCTTATTGTTGTGTATTTTTCCTGTGCACTTGTATCTGCTGGTGATGTTGGCTATGATTATGTCCTCGATTGTAAGTCCCTTTGGTCATCAGAGGTGGAACGTAACTAAGTATTTGTACTTCGTTACTGTACTTAAGTATTTTTTTTCTGGAATTTGTACTTACTTGAGTAAAAATAAAAATGCAGACTTTTACTTTTACTCAATACATTTTTTTGACAATTACTTGTACTTTCTACTCCTTACATTTCTAGAAGAGGACTTAGTTACTAGTTACATTTATCCTAGGTTTTCCTGTTGTGTTTCATGGATAGGCCTATTTGAGTAGCCTCAGCTGCTGGCAGGGAGGCGGGACCAAGCCCCTCTTCCAAACTGACATCCAGATAGAAAAGATACTTTAAAAAACATTAACAGGACTCCATAGTCATGTTCAAATAGAACCGAAAACCGTTGCAGAAACTTTTTCCTATTGGATCAAGTAGGCAGACATACTTGTACTTTTGTACTCAGAAAGTACATTTAAAAGTTAGTACTTATGACTTTTACTTCAGTACATTTTTGGTGTACAACTTTTACTTTCAATTGAGTATTTTTTTCGCAGGGTACTTCTACTTTTACTTAAGTACACAACCTCTGTACTTCTTCCACCTCTGCTGGTCATAAAGTGTCTGCCAAATGCAACGTAATGTAATGAATGCTTTCCAACAACTGTAATGTCCCTCCTGAAAGTATCAATTACGTTGAATTGTAGTAATTGCGATCCACTTGAAGGCGCTAATAAACATGCTGTTTTATAGATTTATGACATTCATTATGTCTAACAGTCAGCGCTCTAAATTAACTTTTTTCATCACCAGCCAAAATGGCTAGTTGGTAACCTTACTAGCTAAACACACACTCACTAATGGGTCAATTGGCTAGCAAGCTCTTTAAGTGGCTAGTAAGAGGCTCTTTTCTACCAGCCAAACTGAAATTTGGCCGATTGGCTGGTGCTAATTTAGAGCCCTGCTAACAGTTAAATCAATACTTACATTTTCCCTCGTTTCAGACATGTAAAAGTTTAAATTATTCCTGTTGGCTTTTTTTCCAGATGAGATCGTGGCTCTGAAGCGGCTGAAGATGGAGAAGGAGAAGGAGGGCTTCCCCATCACGTCTCTCCGGGAGATCAACACCATCCTGAAGGCGCAGCATCCCAACATCGTGACCGTGCGGGAGATCGTGGTGGGCAGCAACATGGACAAGATCTACATCGTGATGAACTACGTAGAGCACGACCTCAAGAGCCTCATGGAGACCATGAAGCAGCCCTTCCTACCAGGTGAAGACACACACACACACACACACACACACACATACACACACACACACACACCATGAAGCAGCCCTTCCTACCAGGTGAACACACACACACACACACACCATGAAGCAGCCCTTCCTACCAGGTGAACACTAGGGATGCAAACGATTAATCGATTAATCGACTTTAATCGATCAATGCATTAATCGATTAAAAACCATTAATCGCAATTAATCGACAATTC
This sequence comes from Engraulis encrasicolus, assembly GCF_034702125.1. NCBI lineage: Eukaryota > Metazoa > Chordata > Actinopteri > Clupeiformes > Engraulidae > Engraulis > Engraulis encrasicolus. The sequence goes on from NC_085866.1 coordinate 4,188,190, forward strand.
AACTGACAAGAGACCTAGGTGAAATGGGCATGTGAAGAGTGTGTGTGAAGAGGGGTGTGAATAGTGGGAATATTTAAATAACATTTGGATTAAAGAATTGAAATAGAATTCATTTAAATGTGGTATTTATCTCAATTTTTTTTTTAAATTCCAAGAAACATTGAAATTTCGGGGGGAAAACGCCGCTTATCAATTAATCGTAAGTCGATCGATAAGGCTATCAACTAATGATTAATGAATTAATCGATAATTTGCATCCCTAGTGAACACACACACACACACACACACACACCATGAAGCAGCCCTTCCTACCAGGTGAAGACACACACACACACACACCATGAGGCAGCCCTTCCTACCAGGTCAACACACGTCAGGCTTACATTAGTGTCTCTCAACGGGGGCGCTACAGCGGTTTCAATTGAGAGACTGACCTTTGAATTGCGCTTTTGCAAGATATTGAATTAAAATGTCTGTCGTCAATGACTCCTTGCGACGTCATAATGAGGCCACAAGCACAATGGAAAGAACCCTATGACCAGTATGGTTATACCAGAGAGAGAGGTTCCATTGGCCCATTGTTTCCGGGTTCTATTATTGCAAGGGGGGGGAATCCCCCTTTAGGCAGACCTAGGCAGACCTAAGGACTGTTCTATTCAATGCTAGGAGTATTATGACACGCCCCTTTAGGCAGACCGGAACCTGGTCATGTTAGGTGCCCATAGCAACCTATTATACATTGGCATATCTCTATATACTTAAAGAATCTCTGGTTATACCCAAGAAGATTTTGTGATTTCAACAGATTTTGAGCCGTCTTGGATTTTGGTGCTAGACCAATTTTCCTGGTAAAAAAATGTTTTCTGCGGCTAAGCGGGTTTGTCTACTTTTCCAGGCCAGCTATACCCACATTACTCTCAGTTGTCATTTCATTTTTTAATTGAGTAATTTCAAATGCATCTTGTAAATGTCTGCTGTGCAGGTGAAGTAAAAACCCTGATGATCCAGTTGCTACGGGGAACCCGTCATCTCCATGACAACTGGATCCTCCACCGGGACTTGAAGACGTCCAACTTGCTGCTCAGCCACAAAGGCATCCTGAAAGTGAGTAGACTTATTTCAAATGAAAACTGAAAATAAAGTCCGCACACCAAGCTCCCGTTTCTCTTAATCTAATGTAGTGGCGTTTTGGGCAACATGTTTTGGCAAAGGACGCGCTGAACTTCTTGGAAAAACGAAAGTCTTTGGGTGCGCGATAAAATGTATCAACTTAAGGAAGAAAAATCTGCACTCACAAACTACGTCTCATTATTTATTTATATTACCACCATGTCCAACATGCCCTTCGAAGGGGAGCTTGGTGTGCGGACTTTGTTTTCAGTTTTCATGCGACTTTTCTAGTCCAAAACTTTTTTGAGACGGATGTGCATGTTTTTTTTTCTTTGTTAAACTTAAACTTATTTAAATGCCTTAACAGACTTGAACACTTTTGCATTGAACTGTACTGAAGTGGAGTCCATTGGAATCTGATGATCTAACCTTTTTTTCCTCCCTTTTGTGGTCTTGTGTTTAGATTGGTGATTTTGGTCTGGCAAGAGAGTACGGCTCTCCTCTTAAACCCTACACGCCCGTCGTGGTGACGTTATGGTACCGGTCACCAGAACTCCTTCTTGGCGCAAAGGTTTGTCCTGAGTATTTATGCTATATATTTATGGTGTTATTGACTTGCACTGCTATGAACTTGTGGGTGTAATTGTGAAATAATTGGGGAATCGCTACTAGTTACTCGTTTCTCGCTCACTCTGCTACTCGCCATTCGCTCGTGGAACAAGTTAACAGTCAATAATGCAAACTGCGCATTCCAATTGGTTACTCATTCATTCGCATCGCTCAAAAATAAAATCATGTTATCTCTGGGAATCTAATCTAGTAAGTCTTGTTCTCTCCCCACATGTTTGTCTCTACAGGAATATTCGACAGCAGTAGACATGTGGTCCGTCGGCTGCATTTTTGGTGAACTGCTCACCCAGAAGCCTCTATTTCCCGGCAAGTCGGAAATCGACCAGATCAACAAAATATTCAAAGTAAGTACCACTGTAGCATCTGCACAGTTTCTTCAAAATCTGTTCCATAGACAGCAGATCAGAGTACTCTGACAGCAGCAGGGAAATGTAGTGAATGACATGCAGTAATCTGTCATTCCTTCACTTCATGTATGACTTTTAATTTGTGCCGTAGGACTTGGGCTCCCCAAGTGAGAAGATCTGGCCCGGTTACGGCGAGCTTCCAGCGGTGAAGAAGATGACCTTCACAGAGTACCCCTACAACAACCTGCGAAAAAGATTTGGAGCTCTTCTGTCCGACCAAGGATTTGACCTCATCAACAAGTAAGAACACGCATGACAAGGTTCCCACGGGTCATGGAATTTCTGGAATATCATGGAATTTCATAAAAGTTTTTCCAGTCATGGAATGTCATGGAATCTTCTTAACAGTTGTGTATAAGCAAAAACTTTTTTGTTTGGTGCATAACATTGTTTCTTACTGGCAATACTACAATGCTTCACCAGAGACAGTTTGATTTCGCACTGTAATGTACAACATTCTACAGTGGAATGCAATGAGCCCACTGCAGTCTGGTGGTGGATTGCCGTCTGTAGGGGTGAAGATAATCTTTAGTTTTCACCCTTTAGAAAAAATTTAACTGATTTTTTTTCACGGAAGTGGTCATGGAAATTCTGTTTTTTGGGTCTGGAAAGTCATAGAAAATCATGTAATTTTATATCTGAATTAGAGTGGGAACCCTGGCAAGAAAAGAAAGACTACCTCAGAAAACTGATGTGAAACACAAACTCTGGAAGTGGAGGAGACACACTCACACTATCGCCTAATAATCAGTTGTTTAACTGGATGCTGAATCCTACATAAAACCAGGGCTTGACACTGGCACCTGCAAACCAGCCAAATGCTGGTAAAACTTGGCTGTGGCTGGTAACAATTTCAGTGTCACTAGCCAATTTTGCAGGTATAACCTAGTATGAAACACATCAGAATAGCGTATATTCTGCACTTATTCTTGCCCCTTGTGTATCAATTGTTTGTATTTAAGTTCAAGAAAAAGTTCAGTTGCTCAGTTTCAATTGTTTGTTTTATTTCCATGTAGAAACCCATGCACCCATCTTCTTGCTTGAAGCACCTCATCTTCTGAGGTCAGATACAGCGTCATGATTTTAAAAAAATCTGGCTAGTAGAATAGCTGGATGGCTAGTGACTCGGGAAAACCACTAGCCACAGTGGCTGGCAAGTGAAAAAATTAATGCCAAGCCCTGCATGAAACATAGATGTATGAATGAAGCGAAGGACAGCACTGTTCAGATTTTTCTTTGTTTATTCGCCTACTATACGCCTTTTCGTGCAGAACCCTTCTTCAGCGTAATGGCGATTATAAACGAAGACAATTCTGAAGAAGACTGCCCTTTGCTTCATTTATTCAAGTGCAAACTATAGACCAGAAGATTCCTAATAGTTGACCAGCTAATATTCAACTGTGAAAAACTAAAATCGAAGGTGCTCAAGAATTGCCAAAAAAACTTGGAAGGTGTTTTTTGTGTGTGTGGGGAAGGCAATCGTCATTTGAAACAGGAAGAAATCCAACATACTTCAGTATTCAAACCTTTGAACATACTTTTGAAATCCAACATACTTTTGTATTCATACCTTTTTGACATGCTTTTTAAAACCAACATACTTTTGTAATGTGTAAAAAGCCTTCATTTTACATGGCTAACTGATTATACAGGTATATCATATTTCAAACGATAAACTGGACTGCAAGCCACACATGGCAGCACAGGGAGCCTTCCTCACTGCAACATGCAACTTTGTCCAGCATTGATGTGACTAATGTACATGCAGGGCATTCATCAACTTTTTCATTACCAACCACAATGGCTAGTAAATGTGGCTCTTACTAGCCAAATACACCCTCACTAATGGGTTAAAGTGGCCAGTAAGTTGGTCTTGTCTACCAGTTGGTGTTAATGTGGAGCCCTGTGTATATGTGTTTCCCCCATGCAGGTCCCTGACGTACTGCCCCAGTAAGCAACACTATATCATTCATATGTCATATATCAGCATTGATGTAACTAACTAATGCTGCACATGTACGTATTTCCCCCATGCAGGTCCCTGACGTACTGCCCCAGTAAGCAACACTATATCATTCATATGTCATATATCAGCATTGATGTAACTAACTAATGCTGCTGCACATGTACGTATTTCCCCCATGCAGGTTCCTGCCGTACTCCCCCAGTACACGACACTACTGTATATCATATGTTGTACATCAACATTGCTGTGTGTCAACATTGCAGGTTCCTGACGTACTGCCCCAGTAACGACACTACTGTATATCATATGTTGTATATCAGCATTGCTGTGACTAATGTACATGTATATGTATTTCCCCCATGCAGGTTCCTGACGTACTGCCCCAGTAAACGCATCATGGCGGAGGAGGCGCTGAAGCACGAGTACTTCCGGGAGACGCCGCTCCCCATCGAGCCCTCCATGTTCCCCACGTGGCCGGCCAAGAGCGAACAGCAGCGCGTCAAGAGGGGCACCAGCCCCCGGCCGCCCGAGGGAGGGCTGGGATACAGCCAACTGGTGAGCACCACAAGCAACACTATATAGGGCCCTTCTCAAAACCTAGGACGGTGTCCTTCCAAGTGTATCAGCCTAATTAGTCACACCCAGTGATTGGATACTCTTTATTAGTCACACCCAGTGATTGGATATTCTGTAGAGTTCACCAAAGAGTATCCAATCACTGGGCGTGACTAATTAGGCTGATTCACTTGGAAGGACACTGCACTAGGTTTTGAGAAAGGGCCATAGTCCATGTCCTGTAAACCAGGTTAAGAGGTAAATCATCTAATAGAAGAGCCTGGCGTACTCATGAGGACTCCAGGCTCTTCTATTAGATGATTTACCTCTTAACTTCACCTGGGTTACTCCTGAACCAGCTTGGTAGAATAGGCCCATGCAGAAACCTTGCTTATTTATAAATTACAAGTTTCTAAATACATCAACATTTCAACATTACAGTTGGTCATTAAATAGTTTATCATACATATATACTCCTTAAAGACTGACCTGTAGAACTGATTTCACATTTTACAATGAATAAAGAACAAATAGAAAATACTAAAATAAATAGTGGAGAGATTCGTTGAGGTTTCTGCTGGACGGCGACGATATGAAATGCTGAACCAACTTAGAGGGGCAGTCTTAGCCAAGCGGTTAGGGAGTCAGGCTTCGCATAAATGCAATTTCTCTGTGTGCACTGTGGGCTGTGGTCTGCTTTGTCACAATGACCAGGGGCCTTTGCCAAGCTTTCTTTCAAATTCTTATTGTTGTGGAAAAACATGTTAACACAATCATACAGTAGACAAGCCTTTTCTTTTTGTATGCCAGTATTTTTACAGTTTTGCAGTACCCAAGTTCCCCCTCCCCATTCAGCCCCCCACCCCCTCCTACAACAGTGGGTCTGTCTAATTGATTTCCCTTTAAAAATAAATAAAATGAATTAATACAAAAATGGGATCTGTAGAGCCATGTACTGAATTTCAACATACATACAAACTATTTTGACTAAATGTTTTAGTGAAAGTTAAACTGCAGCAGTATGTATAATACATTTCATATTGTATATTGTTTACTGCAATAATCTGCATTGTGTGTTTGTATGCTTCCTTCTCTAGGGAGATGACGATCTTAAAGACACTGGCTTCCATTTAACCGTGGCCAATCAGGGGGCCTCTAAAGCAGGCGCAGGCTTCAGCCTCAAGTTTTGAGCCACTACACGTCTGACCAAGTGCGAGGAAAAAAAAGGTAAAACGCCATGAAAAAAGGCCCCTTAGTCTTAACACTGAGGGGGTTTTTTTGCAGAGTAGGCAAGAATTACTGGACACATTTTAAATGTTTATACGTTAATAAAACGGCAGGGTGAAAAATATATTTCTTGTTAAGTTTACTTTTTTTTGCCACATATGTGAATTTCTCTGGACTCACTTGAGAACCAAATTAGAGACCTTTTTGTGTAGGGATAGTTATGGAAAACATGTTTCTTTTTTTGCTGCCAAGAACCTTTCAAGCAAAGCAAGGATGAAAAAAATCCGAAGAGGCATTCCGAAGTAAAACTAAATGAGCCCGTCTTTAATTAAAATTTGTGAAGTGGGCTCTGGTGCCTCCTAATATAAACACAACCTGCTCTTGAGCACCACAAATTTCATTTCCCTGATAAGAGCAGGGGCTAGCACTCAGCATACCTTGCCTCAAATTCGGATCATTAGCCGCTTTAACGTTTTCTGAAATGTTGCATATAGTTTGAAACATTCTTGTATTCTAAGGTGTCTACCGTACTTGGCTTCTTCAGTGGTGTTAAGCGAAATACATGTTCACATCAACGTTACAAATACAACTTGTATCATGTACCGTATATTTTAACCTGAGATGTGAGCATTTAAAAACGTGTTCAGTATATTTTGGCCACCCTCAATAGTGAATGATAATAGTCACATAAATCATATAAATAAATAAAAGAAAAACTTAAATTCTAATCTTACCTATTTCTCTTCTCCAGGGTTGCACACAAGGATGGCTGATACTTTTTCAAAACTCGTCGGCCTGCTGTGGAACCAAGACAACTTTAACTCTCATCCTGTTTTCATTCTCTGTACATGAAACTTTGTCTGCCTTTTTCACTAGTGTATTTTTATCTGAAATTATGATCTTGTGTTGGTAAAGTGTGGGGATAAGCAGTATTCCTGCACATCATATTATGTGGATATCCATGTCTTAAAATCTGCCGTATGTGTTTTATTAGAAATAAAATGTTTCTGATGCCAGCAGCTCCTCTGTCATTTTAAGTATTCATAGAAATGTGAGCCCATTTCCTTTGCATCAAGTTGTTACACTTTTGGTTGTGCAGCTGGAAAACGATTCATTTCTGCAGACATTCAATAAAAAACAACTTTATTTTGCTATGATGCTCCATGTCCAGCTTATGTCTTTTCAATGTAAAAAAAAAACAACCTACACATAGCTTGGGTAGATATAATGGAAAAGATTTCTAATACAAACCTTGCATTTTATTTGCTAAATGACTAACAATGAGTTAGGGCAGTGGTGTAGTCTACGTAGAACACAGGTATACGGAGTATACCCACTTCCAAATTTCAGGGATTTCAGTATACCCACTTAAAATGTATTGATCCATTATTTAGAATAGCACAAATATAAACAGAATACCCACTTCAAAAAAAAAATCAAATATACAGTATACCCACCACAAAAAAGTAGACTGCACCACTGAGTTAGGGTTGTGGGAAATGCCATGAATTTAACACATCTTGGGCCCGGGATATGCTACCCTTACAGTAAGTTACGCACGCAGTCACTTGCGAATGAGTGCTCATGCATTCTTCTGGACGACACTTTGTACGATACTGGAGTTATCATCTAGGTGGCAGATAGGTGACGGGGCTCTTATCAAATTCCACCATTGTTTGACTCTACTACGACTTCAACATGGAAGTCTGGAAGATCATCCCTCGCAGTTGTCAATATAACACCGTGCACACACGTCTGTGTACCTTGTGTCAAAGTGTCCTGCCGTGTGATACCAATAAATCTGAAAACGCAAAAGAAAATGATATGCACAGAAAATGATATGCACATTCGCAAATAACCCAGGTGAAAAAGTGGTTCAATTTAGTACAATAAAAGCATGACTGAAGTGTACTTAGCATGTTAAAAGTGCACTTGTGCTTTTTGTGCTAAGAAAAAGTATGTTTACAATATGCTTATTTAAAGTGTACTTAAAATTAGATGCAATTAAGTTGCTCTCAAAGAAAGTACACTTAGCGAACCATACTTCAAGTGGACTTCGAAGATGTTTGGCTAAAGTGTATTTAGAGGAATATACTAATAGTGTTCTAATAGTGAACTTACTTAAAGTGTATTTTTTAATAACATATTGCAATTGTACTTTTTTAAAGTGCAATATGATTACATTTCACCCAAATGTCTTCGAAGTGTGATTTTCTATAGTGCGCTTTAAAGTAAATCGCTTTAACATATTGCAAGTACACTTTTGCTAAGTGCACCATGATTGTACTTCACCCAAATATCTTCAAAGTGTGCTTACACAAAGTGCATTTACCCATCATGCACCATCACGCATGTCCCATCATGCAATGCACTTCTTGGAGCTAAATTTCTCAAACAGAAATCCATTTATCTTGAAGGAATATTTTTGGTTTCCATGAAAATATTACTCATTGTTATATTCTGTGTTTATTGTAGGGGTTTTTAAAATGTAAAGTGGTACACAAAAAATGACCATGTTCCCATCGTCGTTATGATGGTCACGTATATGTTCTGGTAGGCTATATATAGGCTCACACTTCCCATGATATCATGGTGGGAGGTAAGTTGGAAATAGTTGTTCAAACAAAGAATAGAGGATCACCATTAATGATCAATTCAAGTGATCAACTGTAGGAAGGTGGAGCAAGATAGAAATAAAGTGATATGTGTATCTGAAATCTCTGTAACAATGCAATGATTGTAAATGTCAGTCGTGCTAGGCATGCATACTGTAACACTACTGTGACATGTGGCTGTGTGTAATGTACAAGCTCTGAGGACCAGCATGGATTGTAGCATTACATTTATATCATGTCCCGTACTTGGGACTGTACTGTAAATATACTTCAAGCATACCTGTTATATAGTTACAATACTTAATATGATATACTTTTTACAGACTTAAAATGTTCCAATGTAGTCCAAAGAAGCATGAAGTTAATATACTTTTATTGAACTTCTAGTAACAATAAAATGTTATAGAAGTGTACTCAATCACACTCTTAATGCCATACAAATGCATGAAAAGCGTGTTTGGAGCATACTTTCAAAAGTATGCTTGTAGTGCACTTAAAGTTGTCCAAAAGCGGTGCCAATTTAGCATCCTCAGTATGCTGCAAGTGTGTTGAAGTACTGCTTTAGTAGTGCTTCAGCACACTAATAGTGCAATGAAGCGCACTTTAAATCGCAGAAAATAGTACACTTTGTACTAAGTACGGTCAAAAAAAAGTACACTTTAAGTATATGGGTTTTTCACCTGGGAATGTTTGGAAATACTAGCCCAAATGTGAGATTGGATGTGTGATTTAGTCTGGCCCCGATGAATGGTACATCCCGAAGATTGTTGATGAGAACAACCTTGAGTGCGTTACAATATGCGACCTTGCCTCCTTCACTTGTGCTTGTCTCCTCGTACCAGGACGTAATATTTCATGATGACATCAATGACAGCAGCATTATATTTCAATATCTTGCAAAAGCTCAATTGTAGAGCCTTCTTCTCATTTGCAATTGGGATGGTGAATGAAAAACAGTCCCTCAAAAGTTGTTGTGGCTTGGCTGACAGCTGGGAAACTTTATCGGTTTCTCCACGGAGGGGCCAGGAGGTGGAGCGAGGAGACTAGCACAAGTGGAGGAGGCAAGGTTGCATATTGTAACGCACTCCTTGTCTTTCTACTGTCTTTCAAACCGTGCCTGTGCCTTCAGGCCGGCGCTCTGACCAGCGCTATCTTTCTCCTTGATGTGCTTTCTCAACGTTGCAAGCTTCGTTGTTACTCCCTCAAAACCCCACCAATGATTCAAAACAAATCTCTGCGTTGTGATTGGTTTGCCAAATTCTGGCAAGGCAAGCCTGGGGTCCGTATCTCGACAGCGTCTTTGCTAACGACAGTAGCAACGTCCTTCGTAAGAGCGACTCAACTCTCTCTCGACAGCGACGCTCACCACTAAATCCAAGAGAATGGTGTTACGTCTTGGGACGGTTTTAAGACAGTTAGCAACGACAAGAATCGAGAAACGGACCCCTGGCTGACCACTCCAACGATGCGAGGCTAGACCACTCGCAGCCAAAAAATGTTGGCGTCCAGCGGGTGGCGCTGGTTTACTAGGCTATGGAAATACTGCAAATGTGTGAAAATCAAAAAGGGGTGGACTGTTCCTTTAAGTTACTGTAATGTAAATTTCAAGGAGTGATTTCATGCAGTTTTTTTTTTATTCATCTCCAGAAATGTGTGCAGAGACTAAGCTGACCCCCAAATCCCATTTGTTACACAACATAATGTTTTGTTTGGATGGTCCAGACATCTGATATCTTTCATAGGCCCCAATTCTTTTTTACCCTGCGCCCCAGTTGGAATGGGATGTTATCCAACCGAAGCTGTTCAGGCAAAGTAAGTGAGTTGAAAAAAACAAAAAAGCCCACCTCTCCTCCTCAACTCCTCCCTTTCCTAAGTAAAAACATTCCAGCCAAGCGAGTAAGTGACCCTCAGGAGGCAAGGCAGACCCTCAACTCTACACACACACACACCGCTTCTCTCTCTCTCTCTCTCTCTCTCTCTCTCTCTCTCTCTCTCTCTCTCTCTCTCTCTCTCTCTCTCTCTCTCATACACACACACACACCGTTTCTCCAGAGAAACACACATCGCAACTCACAGAATCACAGAGGCAAACCCTCAACTCTAGAAACACACACACACACACACACACTGCTTTCCTCTCTCTCACACACCGTTTCTCCCAACTCACAGAATCACGGAGGCAGACCCTCAATGCGACACACACACACACACACACACACTGCTTTCCTCTCTCTCACACACCGTTTATCCAGACACACACACATCCCAACTCACAGCCTCACGGTTGCCTGTTCCACACACCCTGCTTTCCTCTCTCACAAACACACACACCCTGTTTTCCTCTCTCTCTCTCACACACACACACCGTTCCTCCAGACACACACACACACATATCCCAACTCCCAGCCTCACGGTTGCCTGTTCCACATGCACACCCCTGACTCATAGTCTCCACAGCAGCAGGCACTGCAGGAAGGCAGGCAGCAGGAAACACCATCTGCACGGCTGAGGGGAACCACAGACAAGACACACAGACAGACAGACAGACAGAGAAGACACACAGACAGACAGACATTTTTGTTGTGCAGCTTGCGGTTCCTCTGGACAGGAGCGGAGCACCATGGGACCCGTCTGCCGGCTCCTCTTCCTATACCTCTTGACCAACGCAGCTGTGGGTCCGTCATGGGCTCAGTACCACTTTCAAAACCTCATGAACTACTTGGAGAACAGAATGCTGGCCATGGAGGTAAGGCTAGCATTCACTCAAGCCTTTTTGGGACACTTCTGTTCTTTCTCTGCCTTTTGTTTTATTAAAGTTTGATACAAAGTTTCTTGTTTTTTTGCAGAAATGTTGGCTTCCAGTGTCTAGTATTTCAGAAACTTGGGTGCTGATAGTATGCATTATTATTAAGCCATGCATTCGTTTTTTCCCCCTTGCTCACAGAGTATTCGGACAATAAATCAGATAATGGTTTAAAACAAATAAAGATTGTGGGATCTAAGGTACTCCATGGCTACTGGGTTTGGGTTGTCTTATGATGTATTCTGCTGTGTATCTGTATTCTGTATTCTGCGTCTGGCATTGTTTCATTTCCACGAATCAGGCACGCTTTATACTCTTGAAACGTGACACTAGACTGGAGGGATGCAGACATATTCCCTCACTTCCTCTGCTCTGAAAATACATTTTAATAATGCATGAATTACATGACTAAAATGCTACCTTTGTCTTTAGATTCTGCAAAGAAAACAGCTGTAGCTTGTTCACATGCAACCAACTGTAAGTTGTACTTAATTTAAAGTACCAATTTAGAACATGGAAACTAACATGGAAACCACCAGCGTGTGTTTCTGGGAACCTGAGGTCACAGTTTAATGTGTACAGTATGGTTGCGTAACACTTTTGATCCAGAGAGTTTTTGTTAAAGGAGAAGTTTTTGGTGAATCACTCACTGCGTAACCCAATTGGCCTGCCGGTGTAGGGAAAAGAATGAGCCTGCTGAGCTCCATTTAATTAATGTTAGCTGCCGGTTTGCTATTGGCTCCGTGTATCAAATTTCCTCCCTCTTCTTCCTGAGGGCAGCCCTTGGTGACCTCAAACAGCAGGGCTGGGAAGGGATTTACTCCAACTTCACCTTTAAAGGTGCACTTTGTAAAACATTTTAGCAGTTTCTTTCCAGAATTCATGCTGCCCATTCACAAATGTTAGCTTTTTCCACGGCTACTTACCACCACCATCAAATTCTAAGTATTTATTATGACTGGGAAAATTGCACTTTTCATGTACATGAAAAAGTGGATCTTCTCCGTGTCCACCATTTTGAATTTCCAGAAAAAAAAATTGCTGCAAAACTTACTGTATATTTGTCATACTGGTAAATATTAGTTTATTATTCAGTAAATCCTAATGAAGCATCATATTTGTCAAGTGGCAGCACAGTTTCAATGAGCAACATAGTTGCAATACCTACATCCTACACAATGCACCTTTAACTCTTTAACATGTCTTTTAGTGATAATAATGATGCATTACTAAACGTACAGACTATGTACTGCAAGCAAACAATGTGATCCCAGTTACTGGGGAACCTCTGTGTGTGTGTATGTGTGTGTGTGTGTGCGTGCGTGTGTGCGTGTGTCTTTGCCTCATACACTTACCTGTACTTTACTGTGACATTGTGAGAAAGTTCCACCCCTATCATACTCTGTACACTGCCTACTTCTACATACTATACTATAGCATAGATGTATCCGTCAATACTTGTTCCAGGTCATGTTAAGATTTACCTTAACTGACAGAGTATGTTTTCTGCATTGGTCTATCCCAACTCACAGAATATCTTTTTGCACAATTACCTTTTTTACTATTTTCATCTTTACTATTTTTATTTTTATTTTTCCCTACCTGACTATTCCTGTGTTATTTGTGTCTTGAAATGTCCATGTGGGCATTTGTGTAATTGTGTATTTATGTAAGCTACTGGATACCTGAATTTCCCCCTGGGGATCAATAAAGTTACTCTACTCTACTCTACTCTACTGTATCTTGTGATGGCAGGAGCGCATAGCGCTGTGGCACGAGCAGTCCAACCGCTACAACTCGGAGCTGAAGGACTTCCGGCAGCAGGCCTCTGAGATCATGGACCGCCTGGCCAAGGACAACCAGAAGCTGAAGGTGAAGAGAGATAAAGAGTGCATTCCAATATGCGACCTTGCGTCCTCCACTTGTGCTTGTGGCCTCACGTTTTGCTGATGCCCCCCCTCCGTGGAGAAAACAAGTTTCCCCGCTGTCAGCTTAGCCATAACAATTCACCATCCAGTTTGCAAATGAGAAAATGCCTTGACAATTGAGCGTTTTGCGAGATATTGAAATATAATGCGATTTTCAGTGATGTCATCACAACATATTACTTCCTGTTACGAGGCCACAAGCACAAGTGGAGGACGCAAGGTCGCATATTGGAACGCACACAACGAGAGCTTCCCTGCCAGGGCTGACCTGGAGGAAGGAAAAGGGCCCGGGCACTTTTGGCTTAAAGGGCCCCCTCATGGGGGAGAAATAAGACCCGGGCACTTTTGGCTTAAAGGGGCCCCTCATAATTAGCAGAACTGACTCACCGGTGGGCCCTGCACCCTTGTGGGCACCGATTTTCAGAAATGTAAAAAACGTTTATATTTCAGAAAATTGGGGCCCACTAGGGTGCGGGGCCCACCGGGAAAGTCGTGTTCCCTGCATAACATAGCTAACTCTTCTCAACTCTAATCATGGGTACTAACCTGCACTAGTTACATTTCATAGGTCCTCCACTATTTTTCTGCTCTCTATCTGTTCTACATTACTTGTATACTGCTGTACTCTGTACTGACCCCACTCTGTACTTGCTTGAATGTCCTCCTTGTAAGTCGCTTTGGTCAAAAGCGTCAGCAAATGCCTCTTTTCCACTGCCGGTTTTCTGGGAGGCCTACAGTTTGACACAGCGTGACTCGGCCGCCACTTTTTGCTTTTCGATTGGGCACGACACAGCTCAATCGAAGAGCAAAAAGTGGCGGCCGAGTCGCGCTGTGTCGAGCTGTAGGCCTACCAGAAAACCGGCAGTGGAAAAGAGGCATACGTGTATTGTAATGTAGTGTGTAGTAATGTAATTTACTGTAGTGTAATGTCATGTAACGTGCTGCTAAATGTAGTGTAATGTAGTGTAATGTAATGTACTGTAGTAATGTAATGTAATGTAGTGTAATGTCATGTAATATTATGTAATGTAGTGAAATGTTATGTAACGTAGTGTAATGTAATGTACTGTAGTAATGTAATGTAATGTAATGTAATGTAATGTAATGTCATGCAATGTGCTGTACTGTAAGGTGGAGCTGGAGGAGGCTGGGGTGCATGTGCAGCGCGTGGAGCAGGAGATGGACTACATCGAGACCCAGAACCCCCCCAGGCCCTGCACCAAGGCGGAGGACAAGCTGGTGGAGCAAGAGGCCACCCCCAAGGACGGCAAGACACCGTTCGATCTGGACTCACTGACAGGTGAGCGGTACTCTTTTACTGAGACTTTGGATGGGTTAGAGTTAGGGATGCAAATTATCGATTAATTCATTAATCATTAGTTGATAACCTTATTGATCGACTTACAATTAATTGATAAGTGCTGTTTTCCCCCCGAAATCTCAACGTTTCTCAAAAAAAAACCTACTAAATCCTAAAATATTTATTGAAAATTGAGATAAAATACCACATTTAAATGAATTCTATTTCAATTCTTTAATCCTAAGGTGATTTAAATATTCCCACTATTCGCACCCTCTTCACACACAATCTTCACATGCCCATTTCACCTGGGAGAGACACTGCTGTAGACAGTAGGAAACAAGTTGGTCCACATCGGAGAGCTTGGGCCCAGGATGACCGGAGGAGGACACAGGATACCTTCTTCAGTTATTTTATAGTCTGAACCAGAAGAAGACGCACTGCGTCGAAACGTTTAGTCATGCTTGCAAAATAACTGAAAAACGTATCCTGTGTGCTCCACTCATCCTAAGACTATTCTCTCCGAAGTGCACTTTAAAAAAAGTATTTTTGGGGGCTTTTCAAGATTCAAAAAGCTTTATTAATGCTTTTCAAGCCTTTGATTGTTTGTTTATGAGATAGGATAGTGGAGGAGAGACAGGATGTGAGTTGGGAGAGAGAGACGGGGAAGGGCCGGACAGGAATCAAGGAATCAAACCCGGCCAGGAATCAAACCCAGGTTCGGCCCAGAGGCGGACTTTCCATTAGGCAAACCTAGGCAATTTCCTAAGGCCCCAACCAAATCTGTCCTTCATGGGGGCCCCAACTGTCACACCAGTTGCGATAAACACACACACTAAAACAAGCTTGATCTTTATTTGTCACTTATGTAAGGTAATCGAAGATTTATATGTGAATTGTATGCCTACAAGATGACTTTTGAGGGCTCCATGTTTATATTTCGCCTAGGGCCCCAAAATGGTTAGATCCGCCCCTGCAAGTGCCCTACCACTAGTGCCACAGTAGGGCCGAGCAAGACTGGTCTTACAGTATGTAACTTCCTGTTTCCTCTTCTTCTTCCTCTTCCTGTTCCTTCTTCTTCCTCTTCCAGGCTGCATAGACATTGTATCCAGCATACGAGCGATGAAGATCCTGAAGCGAATGGGCCATCCGAAGGGAGTGTGGACGAGAGACACCGTCTCGGCCAAGGTGTACCTCTTCAGCGGCACCGAAGGCAACGCAGTGCACGAGTACAAGCGGGTGAACGACCTCTCGTCCGCCACCTCCAGCGCCCGCATCTTCACCCTCCCCACTTCCTGGAACGGCACCGGCATCGCCGTGCACAACGGCCACATCTACTACGTCAACGACGGCGACGGCACGGAGGACGGCATGCGCATCCTGAAGTTCAACGCGCTCAACGGCAGCCTGGCGGACAGCGTCATGTTCCCGCTGGACGACCGGAACCCAGTGTACACGCTGAACCCCGAGACCGTGGTGGACCTGGTGGCGGACGACGAGGGGCTGTGGGCCATCTACGGGTCCAGGGACAACATCAACCTGGCCAGGTCAGTGTGGAGCTCATATACAGTACTCTCCTCCCTTCCTCTCCTCGCCTCCTCTCTTCTCTTCCTCTCCCCTCTCCTCTAGTCATGTCTTCCAGGGACAACATCAATCTGGCCAGGTCAGTGCGGAGCTCAGCTAGTCATGTCTTCCAGGTCAGTGTGGAGCTCAGCTAGTCATGTCTTCCAGGTCAGTGCGGAGATCAGCTAGTCATGTCTTCCAGGTCAGTGCGGAGCTCATGTCATGTCAGGTCAGTGTGGAGCTAAGCTAGTCATGTCTTCCAGGGACACCATCAACCTGGCCAGGTCAGTGTGGAGCCCGTGAAGTGAAGGAGACGCGCTCAAACTGTCGCCTATACTTAGTACAGTACAGATTATTTGTGCTGAATCCCTCATAATATACAGTATAGATAAATGAAGGAAGCGAAGGACAGCACTCTTCGGATTTTTCTGTTTATTCGCCTGCGATTGAATCGCCATTACACACTGAGGAAGGGCTCTGCCCGAGACGTTCGTAGAATAAACAGTCTTTGCCATTAAATGACAGTAGCAACAAAAACTCTGGCTCCATTCCAAGGTCACTTAGGTGGATGTAGCGATGTTGGATCAATTGCAACAAATGAACCACTGAGAGAGACAGAGAGAGAATATATGTTCGTGTTCATCTGTGTTTTACTGTGTGTGTGTGTGTGTGTGTGTGTGTGTGTGTGCCAGGATGGACACGGACTCCCTGGACACGGAGCAGATGTGGGACACCGGGTGTCCGCGGGAGAACGCCGAGTCGGCCTTCGTGGTGTGCGGCACGCTGTATGTGGTCTACAACACGCGGCCGCCTAGCCGCTCCAGGATACAGTGCGTCTACGACGTCAACGACATGGTGAGCAGCGGCGAGGCTCCGCTCCTGTACTTCCCCCGACGCTACGGCGCGCACGCCAGCCTCAAGTACAACACCAAGGAGAAACAGCTGTACGCCTGGGACGACGGCTACCAGATCCTGTACAAGCTGGCCCTCAAGCCCAAGCTTTGGACTAAAGAGTGGGAAGAACACTAAAGTGCAGGGTTGCCAGATGAGGCTGATGATTTCCAGCCCCCAAAAAATGCCCAAAACCCGCCTGGAAGCACCAAATCCCGCCCAATTCTATTGATTTCTATGGCCAAAAATTAATTGGACACTTTTTTCTGCTAAAATGCCATTTTTACCCGCAGACAGCCATCCTAAGCAGCCCAATTGAATCTGGCAACACTTCTAAAGTGTTCCCTGTTTGCTTTGGACGTCAGTGATTATGAAGATCATGTGAAGTGCTCTTTTCCAAAACGCTATATCCACCGTTTTTGACTTTTTGCATTTTAATATTGGAATTGACTGTTAAGAGGTCCTATCGTCTATGTGTGAATTCTTGCCATTCAAATGTTTTGAGAACATACTTTAAAACCTCAATAAAAATGCATTTTGCAATGCATTTCAATGGAATGCCCAATACAAAAATGTCAATTTCCCAACATTCTATAAAATGGATCGCATTTTGGAAAAGAGCTCTTCATGTGTTTCTGATGTACTTTAGGCCGTCTTTGTGTTTCCTTGTCAGTGGCAAAAAAATAGCCTTTCAAAGTAGCAGAATGTGTGATTTGTATTTGTGTGATTACAATGGTTCTCTTTCTGGTATCAACTATGTGCATCAGTTAGACCAAACAATTGTCAGTCTTTTCTATTCCTTAATCTGAAATTAGTTGGCATGCTGAGCATGCACTGCTTTTAGAATATGAAGTCAATAAAAAAAGATTTTATAATCTAGAATTTTCAGCCTACTATAAAGTATGTTCATGTACTTGCAATCAATACTTTGTCGGGCCTGTTTTTTGTATATCATGTTATTCTAGAATAAATGAACATTTTGGCAATATTTTATTTCAATGTGTGTGTGTGTGTGTGTGAGAGAGAGAGAGAGAGAGAGAGAGCGTGTACAAGAGTGTGGTTGCAGAGGGAAATAGACGGTAGAAAGTAGTGTCTACTGAGTGAGATATAATGAATGTGCACTTCTATTATAGGTTAAACACTTCCCATGTTTGTCAGTTAGGTACAGAAACGGTACAGAAGCAGGGTAGCGCATATGGAAAAAAATAACATTTAGGTGGAATTTACTTTCTTCAATTTAAAAATCAGACATTTTTTCTGTGTTCCACATTACTTCAAAAGTAATTCATGTTTTACTGTGAAGAACTTGCATATATGTAGCAGTATCTATATATGTATAATCAGTTTGGTAACCAAACATCACACCGGCTGTTGGGGTGCTGAGTCATAACAACAAAATAACCAATAAAAAAACATTTTTTTTGCAATTTATCCAGATTCTTGTCCTCTGTTTTCATGTTTAGCCAAAAGCTTGTGGATCCTCACTATGGCAAGGTGCTGAATTGGAAAGACATTAAAATGCAGTTTGGGGATTTTGCTTTTCGACAGAAATACTGACCATATGGAGGCATCAGACTAGAAGATTTTGGGTTACTTCATGCTATATGCGGCCACTAGGGGCAGCATTTTACTTAAGAACTTGTATGCCTATACCCAGTGGTTTCATTAGGGAATTTAGTATTTCTTGAAACATCAGCCTATGCTCCATTTAACATCAGACTAAATGCATATGAAGCACCAAAAGTTGTATATAAGAAATGGTTTATATATACATGGATTTGCAGGCTATACTACATCTAACTCTGGGCATTGAGGGCAACCACACAGGCCTTGTTTCACATCCTCAATTCCTTCCAGGGTTATTGAAATATTACAATATTTCTGTGGTTTCATTGGCCTCACAAGGTAACAATTTATATCAAGATGACGTCATTGTTTACTACTTTGTATTTTTCTACACATATCCCAGAAGGCTACCTATTTTAACTATTTTGATGCTAGCTAGCTATTTTGATGCACTAAACTCTTTGCATTAATCAAAATGACAGTAGTGAGAGGTTGTTACAGTCTAAATGTGGAGGACATATCAACAGATTGATTGGTTTTCCAAGGAGTGCCTGGTAACCAGTCCACACTTGCTTTATTGTACCGTAATTACTAATGGTACACCATCATGTATCCCACCGTACATTACCAGCCTTTTCGTGTTCAAATAGGATTGCACATGTCAAGAAATATATGGCAAAGGGATAAGAACTAGTCCCTTGTTATTGTTAAAATAAGCTTCAGTATTTGACTGTGTCTGCAGTACCTTCTCAAAAGGCAATTATTAGACTCGATGAATGGGTAGGGTACCTTCTTGGTTACCACACAAACACAAGGCATTGTACTTAATTGTGTCTCTCAGAGACAGAAAAAATACATTTAATAGAAAAGTTTGTTTTTTATGTACAGGACATCATGTAACAAAGAGCTAACGAAACTAACCAAATTTACAGAAATGTACAGAACGTCATACCTGAGATATGGCGTCTTATAAGAAATAAGTGTATTTTTCTTTTTTGCTCCAGACCGACTCAAAAGTAAACAAAGTAATTTCCTCCCAGAAGACCTGACACAGACATAACGAAGAGGAACATGTGAATTGACCAGAGGTTTATGGATGGCAATGCCAAGCCAGAGGTGTACGTACTACCTTCCATCAGCGCTCTCGTTCGCCCCCTCCCTTGCCTCTCCCCTCTTCTCTGATAGGTCGGTTGTCTGGAGCAAGACTAAAGCTACATTCACACACGTTGCTGCTAGTTACTAGTTACTAGCAGAGAATCTGTAATAGGGAGAAGGTTCAGTCTGATTGGTTCCCATTGTAGCCAGTTAGCTTTGCATGCATACTGCAGTAACTATGGAGTGTCCACTAGTTGGCGAGCGTAGGTCAGTCCTTCATGTGGGAAAATGTATGGAATGGAAATGGGAACCCATATGCTAAATACATTGCTATTGCGATTTCCAGTCACAAATATTATCAACAAAACATTCCTGGTAAGCACTATGACTGTTGTTTAACAATAGGCTGTATTGACAAATCGTTCAGGTGTGTAGTTTTACAGCAGGTTAGAAGATTTCAACCTGTACTCGCTAGCATCCCGCTAATGTTTATGGGTTTGGCCCCATAAAAATTGAGCTTTGTGACCCAGTATATAATAATCTAGTGGCGCAAAATAATCGAAACGCTACTCAAATGGGGTCTTATTATTTCTAGCTTCGAACTTAATATTAATATTTCAGGACAAAAAATTATAAAAAATCACAAAAATCATAATGGTAGAAAACTCCATTGACACCCATTCATTTTGCACTGTAGTAGGATTAGGGTTAGCCAGTTGTGGCTAGTAGCTAGTTCCATGAGTGAACACCCCCTGTTACTAGTTTCTCGCTCACTCGCCTACTCGCCACTCGCTCATGGAGCGTTCGCTAAACATTCCCGCGGATTTAAGTGACACTACACAGACGAGAAGTGGCGCACTCTGTATTCCAATTGGTTACTCTCCTCGCTCGAAGTGAAAATATTTTCAACTCGAAACCTGACCACATCGCATCGTTTGTACACTCCTCGCCGACTCATCTCCTCGTCTCACTGGAACATATAGACATTCTATTGACTGAACTCGCTGAGCGAGGAACTAGCAGCGGCGTGTGTGAACGAGGCCTAATACTGTAACTACCTTCCATCAGCAGCCTCAGCAAACAGTGGTGTCAACAACAGTGACCCTGTTGCCTCTTTGCACATTTGGGCTTCAATGTCCTCAGCACATCCCAGGCCATCATCATCATCATCATCATCATCCTCCTCCTCCTTACCATCATCCTTGTCCTGCGGCTCAATGTCCATGCCCTCCACAGGCATCTTTGTAATGATGTCAGGCACATCTTCAGCGTCCGTGGTGTCTTGCAAGTTTGCGTGAAGATGTTCGTCAGCTGCTGTTGCTGCCACGTCCATGCCCGTCTGATCTCCTCCAGTGTCCCAACTTGGGGACAACGCCGCCCTGTTGTCGCTAAGTTCTTCTCCTGCTTTCTTGTTCGTCACACCGTGACAGTTGTGGTCGCTGAAGTACTTCTGTCTGGTGAATCCCTTGTTGCACTTGGAGCATCGGAAGCGGTAGTCGTTGGTGTGCGAGTACTGGTGCTCGATCAGATGGGCTCGCCGGCTGAAGGCCTTCTCGCAGAAGTGACACTTGAATGGCTTAATCCCTAAAAAAATAGATACGCAAATCATGATCATGGAAAATTCAAGCAAAATGTTTGCCAATTTTAATATATACTATACATTAGGACTTTTATGCCTTTATTTGTAACGAATCAGATAGTGAGAGGAAAGCAGTGGGGGAGAGAGATGGTTGAGGACCAGGAAATGAACTCGGACCAGAATCGAACCCTGGAGTGCGTTGCAATATGCAACCTTGCCTCCTCCACTTGCCTCCTCCACTTGCTTCTCTCCTCGTACCAGGAAGTAATATGTCATGATGACATCACTGACAACTAGGGCTGTCCACGACCAAGGATTTTGTTGGTCGACCAAAAGTTGTCATTTACTCCGACTAATCGATCTTTTTTAATTAAAAAAACTTTTTACACGTCCCATTTTGACCCAGATAGCCCTACTAGGCCTAATGAATATTCGAAATTCGAATTCACATAGTCCGGCATAACAGCCATTTGAGCCACGGCCAAGGACAAAATATCTGTAACTTTATTCTAATGTGAAAAAAACATGTCTGCACACTTAAATCTATTGGTTAATTTCATGGCCAAGCTTTCAGTTGACTGACCTTCTGGACGGAGCCCTGAGGAAGGTCAGTCGACCGAAAGTTTGGCCATGAAAAGAACAAAAGGATTTACGTTCTTTCATAGTTTTTGTTCATGTTTGGCACCTTTTAATCGCGAGCGCTGTGTAATTAGTTTTTATTTTATTCCAATTACAATGACAATGCACGTGTTTCCCTACCAGAATGAGACAATATATGAGCCTTCAGCTTGTCAGCCCTGTTGAATTCTCTACTACAGCCAACATGATTCCTGAGGGACAGAAAAACACATTGAACAGTATGTTATTTATAACCATCTATTACACTTATGACTTATCATCAGAGCAGAGGAGGAAACTATGGTCTGGTCTAAATTAAAGTATTTTCATCACAAGCACAATGTTTTAGGCCTATGAACAGTTAAATAAAACTGAGCTGTTTTAATAATTATGGCCACCCCATGCAGTGCTTGAAGTGGAAAAAAAGAAGTGCAGGAACCCTTGCCACTAATAAAATGCGGCGCACAAGATTAGTGCAGGAACTCTGATGATGAAAATTAAGAGGTGGGGGAAACTGAGCTCTAATTAATCAAGCTTTTAATCCCATACTGTCCCTTTAAATGGTTGATTACCAATTAACAATTAATTCATGGGTTTTAGCTGTGGTTGTACCAACTTATGTCTGAGCCCCAAAAAAAGTCTACGTCTTAGTCGCTTTTAGTCTTTCACAAATCATTTTTGTTTAGTCATTATTTAGTCGACTAAAAATCCTCAACATTTTAGTCTAGTTTTAGTCTTTCACAGATCATTTTTGTTAGTCAGAATTTAGTCGACTAAAACTCTCAAAGGGTTAGTCGACTAATATATTTAGTCTAGTCGACAAAATTAACACTGCATGCATATATTTCAGTCTAGACCTTGACAGAATAAAAGCGTACCTGAAAGGACATTTGTATTTCTTCAGGGTCTCGTGTATAAGCATGTGTCTCTTGACCTTGTCCTTCCTGTTGAAAGTGGCTTCACAAACCGAACATTTATATGGCTTTTCTCCTGCAGGAAAACAAGCGATTATGTTGCGGTGATTTTGCACGATACAAATTTCAGATTGAACTCCAAGGAATTGCTCGAGAATTGACGTGAACTCTGTACCTGAGTGAATTAAAGAGTGCAATTTGAGGTAGTGCTCTGTTCTGAAGAACTTCTTGCAGGTCGGACATTTGAACTTCCCACCTATTCCATGCGTGGACAGGTGCCTTCTGAAGTACCTTTCCGAGGGGAAGACCTGCACACATGAAAAGTAAGATATGTTATGTTTAGCTGATATTACATCACTTTGCCAAACAAACCGCAACCTCTTACTAAATATCAGACATGGTATTCAGAAATAAGCACAGCACTTTGTGTCTTTGCTTAGAAAAGGTTGATATTTTTTATGTTCAGTCAGACTTCAAAGTTGAGCTCATTTTACCTGACTGAACATAAAAAAAATATCAACTTTTTCTAAGCAAAGATTATATTATAATATATCTTCCCACAGATAGAGGGACAACTTGCATTTTGCGATGGCTGCCAGTGTCAGTCTCTTGTCTTATTAACGTGTGATGTGTCGTGTGAACTTTATTTGGACCGGACAGTGAGGAATGGCACAGACAACAAGTGGGAGGGAGAGAGACGGGGGAGGAAATGAGCCGGGCTGGAATCGAACCCGGGTCCGCGGCGCAACAGTTTCGTGCCGTAACGTAACGTTGAAGCCACGGCAGGGACACGTGCAGGGCCCTAAACTAACTTTTTTCACCAGCAGCCAAAATGACCGGTAGATGTCAATTGTACCAGCCAAACACATACTCACTAATAGGTCAAATTGGCTAGTAAGTTGGTCTTTTCTGCCAGTCAAACTGAAATTTCACCAGCATTTGGCTGGTTGGGTGGTGTTAATTTAGAGCCCCTGGGCACGTGTCATATTTTTAGCGTACCTTGTCGCAGTGAGGGCATGGGTAGTTATGACAGGCGGTTAACAGATGCTGCTCAAGGGACTCCTGTGACGAATATTTACTCTGGCATTTGATGCACCTGTTCCACAAAAACACACACAAGTTAGACTTTTAAAACCAGATTCTAATTCCAATTCTAACTCAAATACATTGTTGTTTTCCTAATGTTTTTTTTATTTATTTATTTTACATTAGAGGCCGCTTATTTTGCAGCAGCTAGGGTCAACATTAAGGAATTCTTTTAGGGGACTTTTTGATGCAAAATGGGTGAAAGAACAAAACAAAGCCTTAATAATGTAATAACATCATGATAACAATACGATTTCTAACGCCAAGGACATTTTCAGTCTTCCATGACATTTCACATTTCACAACAGTATTGACATTAAGATTTACATCACAGATTTCACACTGAGGAAGGCAGAACGCCGAAACGCGTCTGTGTAATAAAGAAACCTATGCATGGTGCGACCTCTTTTCATTTTTCAGCATCACAGATTTCAGCAACTGAACAATGCTTGCTGACCTGTGCGAGGCGACGTCTTTCCTTGGCGTCTTCTGCGGACAGAAGTTGTGCGAGTACTGGTGCACGCCCAGCTCAAAGAGAGAGGAGAAGACCTTGCTGCACAGGTGGCAGCGATAGGTCAGGTGGTCCTGGAGTTGAGGAGAGAAGAGGACTTTTTATTCTTTTTTTTTAATATATACTTTATTGTGTTCATTCAAAGTTCATTCAAGTTCAGAACAATCATTCATTTATAAACACATTTTCAGTTTTTTTTTCCCCCACTTGTGATTATTTCAAAATAGAAATAAAAGAACGGTACATAGAAAAAATAAATAAATAAATAAACATTTAAGAAGAGTACTTTTATTCACTCCATAGGAAATTAAGGATCTGTCAGCTTACATAAATACACATACAAATAAAACAAAGACCTTACTCAAAGACCTAATACACATTATTGTACATTACAGTAAATGTATACTATACTACTATACTAAATGAATACTATCCTATCATGTGTGTAAGTGAACCGCTATACAATGTATAGCACACTTGAGTACAGCCATCAGCCTTACAGCAGTTCACTTACACACATGCTCTCACACTCACGGTCACTCACTCACACACACACACACACACACACACACACACACACACACACACACACACACACACACACACACACACACACACACACACACACACACACACACACACACACACACACACACACACACACCTGGTGAGAGCGGATGTGCTCCAGGAACAGGTCCAGCTTCTGGAAGGTCTGAGAGCACACCTTCACCACACACTTATACACCTGCAGACACACACACACACACAACCAGAGAGGAAGGAGGACAGATATACAGAGCACTTGTCAGACCAATTGACGTGTACCAGGTTATCATATATCATGCATAACAGGACGGACCAATTCGCAGACGAGTAGAAGTCGAAGAAAATTAAAAAGCCTCATTAGGTGCTCAATTGGTACGGTGGAATAATTCTTGTGACAACTAGACTATGTAATATCATTACTACATCAGTATAACTGTTGTCCTTTCATCACATCACTAAATCACTTCTACTTCTACTTTACATGCCTCTGCCATAAATATATATATATATATATATATATATATATATATATATATATATATATATATATATATATATATATTTAAGGCTTTTTTGCCTTTATTTTTTACAGGACAGCGGAGGAAATGAAAAAGACAGGAAATGAGTGGGGAGAGAGAGACGGGGGAAGGATTGGCAAATGACCCGGGCCAGGAATCAAACCCGGGTCGCCGGCGTAGTAACCCACTGCCCTACTGTTAGGCCACGGCAGGGACATGCCTCTGCTAATTTGTGCAATTATTTTATTATTGACAATTCTGTTTCTCGGGGAATGCAATGTGTACCTGTTCGTCTTTGTGTTGCGTCATGTGGGACTTGAGGTGGAAGTAGTTGCTGAACTTCCCCGAGCAGAACTGGCACTGGTAGGAGCTGTCCACGATGAGGAGCTTCTTATTCCTGCCCTGGGCTGATAGATAGATAGATAGATAGATAGATAGATAGATAGATAGATAGATAGATAGATAGATAGATAGATAGATAGATAGATAGATAGATAGATAATAATAATGCATTTTTCTTTAAAAGCGCCTTTCAAAACACTCAAGGACACTGTACAGAGAGAAACAAAAAATAAAACAAGACACAAACAGAATTATTTTTAAACAAAAAAAAATAAAAAAAAATAAAAACATTATAAAACATGAAATAAAATAAAATAAAATAAAACAGAGTTAAAGAATCATAAAGAATAGGCTAACTGAAACAGATGGGTTTTTAGTCTGGATTTCAACAGGGGCAGAGAGTCAATATTGCGGATGTCAGGGGGAAGCACAAAACATAAAGCGTGAAGATAGCCTTTATTGTCCCCAAAGGCAAATTTGTTTTCACCTCCATCATGACATGTTACAGCTAACATGAGGGCATAAGGTACAGGTACACAACCGAAAACACTAGATACTCACACAATAATGATGATGCTGCCTTGTGGCCCTCTGTGTCCTCCTCCAGCTGTCCCTCAGAGTGGAGCTCCACACTCTCATCTAGACATTCAGTTCCTCCTGCAAGCAAAACAAATACATACTTGGTTGTTACATTCGAAATGTAGTATCAAAGATTCTTTAAGTATATAGAGATATGCCAATGTAATAGGTTGCTATGGGTACCTAACATGACCAGGTTCCGGTCTGCCTAAAGGGGCGTGTCATAATACTCCTAGCATTGCATAGAACAGTCTGCCTAAAGGGGGATTTCCCCAAAGATTCTTTAAACCGTCTCTGATTCCACCCCCCCTCCCCCTCGCAATAATAGAACCCGGAAAGAATGGGCCAATGGAACCTCTCTCTCTCTACTCTCTCTGGTAGTATCTCTGTTGGTCAGAGGTCATCCTACAAGCGTATAGCAACTCCAGTAATTAGCAACGCAAATAATTGTATGTCCATGGGAAGAGGAAAGCAAAGGAAGAAAGTAGAAATACACAGTAGCTAAAAAATTAACAACAACAGAGGTTCACACTTCACCCATACTGCATACAGTGCATGCGGTACATACACACACTTTTATGGTGCTTTTCTCGAAAGCATAGTTGTTAGCCAGTTAGCAACTAAGCAACTTAGGTAGTTGCCAATGGGAAATTGCATTGCAACCAACAAAGTACCGAACATAGTTAGCAACTAAGCTTTCAAGAAATGCACCCTTGGATTGGAATGAACTGTAACTCACCAGCCTGCTCCCCGATGTCTTGTTGAGCTTGTTGTGTGTTGTGGCTGCCTGTTAGCGATAGCGGTAGCACCTTAACGGCGATGGGCAGTCTGGAGCCGGCGCCCCCTGCCCCGCCCGGCCACACCTTATGGGTGGCCATGTGCTTCTTCACGTTGGACTTCTGTGCAAACGCACGGCCACACACGATACACTGGAATGGCTTCTCACCTGTGTGACTGAAGGGAGAAGAGATCTTTTAAAGGGACACTGTGTGAGATTTTTAGTTGTTTATTTCCAGAATTCATGTTGCCCATTCACTACTGTTACCTTTTTCATGAAAACTTACAACCACCATCAAATTCTAAGTATTCATTATGACTGGAAAAATGGCACGTTTCATACATGAAAAGGGGGATCTTCTCCATGGTCCGCCATTTTGAATTTCCAAAAATATCAATTTTTAGCTGCAAAAATTACTCTACTTGGACCATACTAGAAAATATTTGTTCATTACTCAGTAAACTTTCATGTAAAGATCAAATTTGGCAATAGGCAGCCCAGTTTCACTGAGCAGCATAGTTGCAGTACCTTTTTTGACCATTTCCTGCACAGTGTCCCTTTAACACAATAAGACACGGACCCTGTTATACAGTTGCTGTTACGGCCCTACCATGGTTTAACGGTAGGGCACTCGTCTACTATGCAGCCGACCCAGGTTCAATTTCGGCCCGGGTACTTTGCCGACCCTTCCCCGTCTCTCTCTCACAAAACGTTTCCTGTCTCTCTCTCAAACTGTCCTGTCAATAATAAAGTCTTAAAGACCAAAAACATATCTAAAAAAAAAAAAAAGTTGCTGCTACCAGAATGGCACTGGCCACGTTGTAATGTATTACTAAAGATCCTGTGCACTGTCGTATTGGTGTTGTACTATGGTAATAAAGTATTTCCAGTGACTATTACAGCATTCCACTACAAAAAACAAAAACACAGTCTAAATATGTATCAATTTATGCAAATAACACTGCAGTGTTTGTATCTCCCAGCCTGGTAGTTGAAATCCAAGGCAATTTTTATTGGTCATTCACATTCTCTTTCCCTTCCAAATTCCAAACAGTTTACGTTAAGGTCTGTTCAAAACTTGAAAATGCTTAATACATAATGTTAAAAAATACAGAAGCTAATTGCTTACCTTCGAATGTGCTGCTGGAGGTCAAAATTCTTTGTGAAGACTTTTTCACAGAAATCACATTTTAACCTCTGAATCTTCCCCTTTACTTGCTCTGTGAACACATTAACACATCAAAGGTATTATTTGTCAGATGCCACATCTTTAACCTGAAGTCATATTTACTGTGAAGATTCATGATATAAGCAGACAATTTTTCCCACAATGTTGTCTGATTAGCACAGGAAAACTCAATCTTTATAAACATTCTACCGTCTTTCTTTGTGCTTCTTAAGTGCTTGGGGACGATGACTTTGTCGTATTCACACAGGTCGGTGAGGTTTGTGGTGACGCAGGTCTTTGATCCCTGCTTCCCAAAGCTGTAGACTGGGGGAGTTGTGAAGGCCTGGCTCTCCACACATTGGCTTGGCACCTACACAATCAACACAGGGGGGCAAAGTAGAAGGAGAAGAAAATGTATCATGTAAGTAGTACAACACTAGCACATGACATGATATTACATAGCGGCTATTTACGCCAGTTATTCCATTGTACCTAATGAGGAAGTTAGACATTACTGAAAAAAAAGAAAAGAAAAGAAAACTCTACAGAGAGAATCCAACCAGCTCAGAATCGGGTACATCGCTCTATAGTAATCTATGGTAGACCAGTTGCTCACTGAAGTTACTTGTGTTGGCAAACTATGGCAGGTTTTGCTTGTCAATTCTACTCAATGAATGAGGTGCAATGCACATACAACAAGGCGATGAACAGAGATCCAAAATACAATATTTGAAAAAAATAACATTAAAAAAACTATAGGGCTTCACACCGAGGGGGCAAAGGGCATACACCTTGGTGCTTGGGCCCTAATCAAATACACCATTTGCAAATTTCAAACTATATTTACTAAAAGGACTAAAAGACAATGTCATCATGAAAACACCACTTCAGTTTGCTGGTAGTAGTAAGTATGTGTTATTAATGTGTTCTTACTTACAGAATGAATTGGGTTTTTTTTTTACTATTATTAAGCAACTTCAGAAACGATGTGCAGTACCTGAGTGGGGGGGAAAGGTTGCAGGCCCAGGGCGTGGACCTCAGCACTGCCGCCCCCTACTGGAGACAAGGCGCTGTACACCTGCACCACTGAGCCCCCGCTGCTCAGAGCCATCTGGGGGGGCGCCGGCTGGGGCTGGGGCTGAGGGGGCAGCATGCTGGGTACCACCTGGGGCTGGGGATGGGGATGGGGATGGGGATGCTGATGGGGATGGGGATGGTACGATGGGGCTGTGTGGATATTCAGGGTGCTCTGTGAAAGAAAGATAGCACACACTCAGTTATTCACATCATCTATTATCTACGTTTCCTATAATGTGTTAACAGAAACACAAGAGCTGTAGGTCTGAAGATATGCTTGAGACATTACAGTTATCATCAGGGCTTTGAACCGTTATTTTTTTCCAAACGTTCCGTTCCGAACAGAAACGGAATTATAACGTTTCCGGTTATGAGTTCCACCAATACATTGACGTTCCCGAACCGGTTAGAACAAAAAAATATTGTTCCCGGAACGGTTAATTTCGTTCCTGTCAGCTGATTACTCCCCATAGGCCTAACTGACGTTAATTAACCAAGAAAGACGGAAGTGCAAATGAGTCAGCCTACATTCCAAACTGACTTGGGTCACAGGGAGCGCTATGATGGACATTGTGAGTTTGTGCATATTTGAAGCGGCCATGGATGCCCAATAACGTAGAACATTCTTGGTGCGCTTTACACACGCTTCTCTGCAATGTCTTACAATGATGCAATGGAAATGTATGACAGTGGTTTGTCTTATTTAAGATGCGGAGAGGAGACTTTGTAATCCACAGCTCTCTCTCCATTCAGTCAGAGAATGTCTGATGTCACACAGGACGTGAATCTCAGTTGTCATGGTAACGTGCGCAGGAAAATAGTTACTTTTTTAATTTTATTTGAGGAACGGTATTAACCGGTATTAACCGGTTATCATTATTTTTAAATAAGTGTTCCCGTTCCAGAACATAAAAAATAATAAAGTTTCCGGTTTCGTTTCTGTTCCCTGTAAAGTTCCCGGTTTTCGTTTTCGTTCCTTGAACCGGTTCAAAGCCCTGGTTATCATGAAGTGTTCTACAGGTCAAAGACGAAACAGGGTTTTCAGGACTCCAAAAAATAAAACTGTTCCCTGACACCGTTCTTCAACTTTTTTGAGTACATTGGAGTGTAGAGTGATTAAGTTTATTATTTTCTGTTCAGAAAATAGTAAGGAACATGCATTTTACCCCATTTTCACCCATAAAATGTCATTCAGTGTAATACGGTGTTAAACTGTTGATAATGCAAAAAACATATAGATGACGTTAAAAAACTGAAATAAGCTACATACCATAGTAAAGGCCTATATTTAAGGTCTTCATCAAACCTAAAATTTCTAGTAAAACGCATTTGCAAATAGTTTTTGCAGTGTTTGTAGTCTTTCACCGAGTGCATTTCACCCATTTGGCTTTAAGAAGTTTTTCCACTGAAGAGAAAATCAGTTTAAAATGCACAATTATTCATTTGTTGTATGCCCCCGCATTTGTTGTGCTAAAAAAAAATAAGTTTCGTAAGAATTTGACTTTATTTTCACATAAAAATGTGCATTTCACTGAGTGACCACAACTATTACACTGAATGATGCCTTGGCAAAAAAGCCTATATAAACAGCTACTTTTCATTGCTATCATATTGTTACCATCATACTACAGTACTCAACGTCCTGAATGAGTGACAACAGAAATAGATGTTGTCAAATAATTGGTATTTTACTTAATATTGGGGCATTAAAATGTGTTTTGAAGAACTTCCAAGATCACAAGCTTAGAGGTAGGCTACTACTTAGGCCAAAAACAATAAAAAAGATTTTTTTGTCTGTTAACCTGCATATTTCGGGGATTGTGACTTAGGGTGTTCTGATAATTCATGTACAACTTCCAAAATCCCAGAATCTACTCAGTAATATGGATGCTACATGGCAATAACAAGGTTATAATGGAAATAACAATAAAAGTCATAATTTCAAGTAGTATCATCATATTATTGTATCTTAGAGTAATATTGCAACTTATATTGCCGTTTTGATTCTTAATATACAACCATGAACTGATTACACTGAATGAAATGGCCCTTACACTGCATGTCACTGAATGACATCTCTTACACTGAAGGACGACCAAATACTTTTCACCTTATTTTTACCTTTTTACAAGCACACAGTTAGTCACCTACATGAGACGATGACTTTGACCCACAATGTTTACTATGTCTATTTAGAAAATATGCTTGTTTGGATGAATATCTGAGTATAAAAGTATTTTATTTTTTGACATTTCACTGAATGACATCTGTTTTTGTGGACGCTGTTACCACAAGATAAAAATACTGAATTTTTGACTATTGAAGAACAAGATTCTCCCTTTGCATTATCACTTAAGGGTCCCTAGGGTTTTCCTTTTGAATGATGTCACATATTGTGTGTGACTATCACTTTTTATTATGATTTAAAAGCACCATGTTGATCTTATTACACTGAATGATATCTAAGGAATTGAAAATCCGGACAAAAGTCCCCAGATGATTTGAATATCAAAACAAAATGGTAATGAAACGTGCTTTTGATACAATAACAAGAACACTTCTAGAATTATGCCCAGAGAGTGAAAAAAGAATTTTGTTCGTCATTTTGCATAAATATTCAAGGATGTATTGATGATTTTTAAGTTCGGACCATTACACTGAATGACGTTTTTGCACTTTATGAGATTATTTAACACATACATTCACAATTATTTTTCTTTAAATGTTACTGAAATGAGACACCAGACTATGCTGTTTATCAGCATAACATTCAAAATTCATTAATTTACTTTTTTGATAGTTAAATGAGTGCGGAACAAAAAAAATGCACGTCTCGTCTTTGACCCTACAGCATATACGTACATCACGTTTAACAAAGAATGTGCAATGAAGTAAAAAGTCCAGGACAGCAGACAAGTTGAAGTCACCTGTGTGGGGTTCTGTGCGGTGGACATTGGGGGATCCATGGACGTGAACGCTGAGATGGCCGACAGGAGAACTTCATCGCTCACTAGAACATTCCCCTGGACCAGCGTGTGTGTGAGAGGAGACTGGGGGACGGTGATGTACGTCGACACCTAGTAGACAAAAACAAAACAACGAAGAAGAAAATATGAGCTAATAACAGATGAGAACCTATTTACAATAGCAAAGTGGGTGGCCATCTTTAACATTTAATTGCTTGTCTGAAATCAAAATGTGGTCCGTTGTGCATGCTTATCCCAGTCATCATGCGTGCATCATCATGTGAACAACAAACATTTATCTCAATCCAATTTATGACTAGTACAACTATAAAATATACAAACTTTATTACAGGCTTGAGGCCCACAAGAGACACAACACAGTACACACATCAATCAAACCTTCAATAAAATGTATCACACCTTGCCCATGAACACGTTATTTTGAAAGACAAAAACAGAAAGCACTTGATGAGCTACTGGAGCTTACTTGTCTGTTTGCTGCGATGTGTGAGACAGAGCTGACGGATGAGACAGAGGCATAGGAGACGGTGGAGGAGGCCAGACTGGAGGTGGGGGCCATGGAGGACAGACTAGAGGTGGGGGCCATAGAGGCCAGACTGGAAACGGGGGTCATGGAGGTGGCATTGGCCTGGCACTGTTCCCGCTTGTGGATCATGAAACTCGTTAAAGTGTTAAAGTGCTTCTTACATTTCCCACAGAGAAAGACATCTTCATCATCTGTGAAGCAGGGAGAGCATACATCGTTTAAAAAAAAACTAATTCACATCAAATAACTTTGAAACTGTAACTAAAAGGGAGGAAATGGCTGGTAAGTTAACACACCCATTGTTGGAATGGATGAAGTGCTGGGGACTCCTTGGCTGTTAGGATCTGTGACACCACCTTGACCATCCAATAGAGATTGAACTGCCAGCACTGTGTGGTTGTCCATTCCTGAATACATGGAGAGAGGGGGAAATGCATCAGCTGTGCATGAAAATGGTCATTTTGTTGTTGTTGTGTTATGACTGTGCTACTGCTGCTAGTCAATTACATATAGGAAAACTGAAATTCTGGAGTCGTACATGGTAATACACACTATCTCTGTCATTTACTTCCTTGTGCTTTTCAATGCACATGTCGTCTGTAACTGTCGGTTATACATGATCTACACAAAAACACATCCAGTCCATGGTTCCCAACCTCTCCATGAGCTTCCATCACTTGGGCAATAGCTGCCTGCCAGCCGTTCCCCTGTTTCTTACTGTAAATCTTTACCAAGTGCATTTTGCTTCGAAATATTCAACAGCGGAGTAGATCTGAAGGTTGTTAATTGCACTATGAGGAAGACATTGCAACATATTTGCAAAAAATAGAGGTATTCCTACCTTCCAAAACCTCGTACACAGCTTGCGCCATCTTGTAATCAAAGGTTCCGCATCTTTCTTCTTTGACAGCGTTGGAGAGGTTGAACAATGCTACCCCGAGTTACCGCCACCCTGTGGCATCGGAATGTGTTACAATGTTGCAGGGATGAAGTCAGAATGAAACCACCACTTCTCAAGTTAGTAACATAGTAACTAACATAATTCAACAGAAGCTATGAAAAGCTATTTCCATTTATATTAGGCTATATAACACTATAGGATGTGTATTATTGAGTTTATTCAGAAAGTCAGATGTGATAAACTCCTGCTTCATGCACTATGATTACTGTAAAGTTGGTCACAGTCACCACAGCGGCTCGGAAATTTATAAATAAATAAAAATCTGAACAAAAAATTGCCTTGCCATTTTTGTCCATTCAAGTTGGGGGTTGGTTCAAGTCCATTTGCATAGGCTACTCCCATTCCACATGCACAACGCATGAACACATCAAGACGTCACTTCACCACGTGCCAGTTTCGCGGCAAAAAGATTTGGCGCGTAAATAACGTCATACCAGCTGTAACACAATAACAATGTTTCTGAAGTTTCAAAGGAATGCCTTGTATTAATCGTTCGTCAATGGATGTACACGTTGAAGCCGGTGGGATTACATATTTCTTTTCACTTTTACTTTTTACTCAATGCAATGCAATGCCTTTTCTTCGACTGCTCATGGAATATTACAGTGTTACAATTGTGTCATAGCTGTCTGAACCTTTGATGCTCCAGCTTTGGAGTGGTTCGCATTTAAGAGTTCTAATCTGTGGATAGAATGGTCTACCGAATTGTCTACCGTGGCCACTCGGTACATTGTAACGGTGATGACTTTAGTGAGCTTAATTTTTTCGAAATGGAGAAATATTGATGGTGGTGGAGTGATATGAGACGCAAGTTTTTGCCTATTATATCGACAAATATTGACAACCAAACGGCTCGGTATAGCCTAATGATGTGCTATGCATTCTGTCATCAGCTGAAGACGTGATAATGATGCTAAATCTGGTTTCTAAACAACTTCATAACGGGGACCATCGCTTTTGTGCCTTTTTGTGTCATCACTGGCGGAAGTTATTCCGAGTTGTGTCAGTGTGAGAGGTCAGTTATTACTCTTTATTTACCCTGCCTAAAGACTGTTTCAGGCATGTCGGACTCGCTCAATTTATCGGCTCAGAATTCAGAGGACTTGTTGGCTGATTTCGAGTCCCTGGTGAACTGCGGGGCGTTTGATTTGGGAGGCCATCCCGTGGTGATTATTTCCACCCCGGGTCATATCGAGGTTCCCATGGTCGCCCCACCCGTCAACGCCAACATTCTGTTTGTTGCCACGCCTCAAACGTCATCAAGTCAAGAGCGTCAAGTCAGAACCCATTTGGATCGACCACCGGTAGGTGACCTACATTTTCAAGTTCAAGTTCAAAGGGTGAACTTGTTGGGCTATTTTGTGGCTGTGCAAGGAATGCTTGGAGACCTATTTCCACTTTAAAAAACACAGATAAGCATAGGATAAGGATATTATTAACAAGTTTCACACAACCACACCTGAAAGCATGAATGTGGGTCAACATTTACAGCTTCTGTAAGAAATGTTAGAACTACAGTGTGTCATTGTGTTAAAAAGATGTGATGTTATTACCACTTCACCATGTGTTTATAATAACACTTTACTACAGGTGAAGAGGAGGTTGGATCTGGATAATGACCATCTGTATCATGTGAGCGCCGCAAGTCTTCATCCTCCAAGCCCACCGCCCCCGAGTACCCCAGCACCACACAGAGGTAGGCCAGGTGTGCCCTCAATGTTTACTAGTCCAGTGCTTCTCAACAGGGGTGCCGGGGCACCCTGGGGTGCCGCAGGCCGCGGAGAAGTGGCAGATAAATAAATGATGTAATATAATACATATTTGTCTAAATTGATAAGTTAATGTTAGCCAGTGGAATCTTTCATCTGCCATTTACGCACAATAAAGTAAATATAGGTCGCCCCTGTCAGCTGCAACTTTGAACGTAGGTCGTGTGGTGTGACATCTCCAAATGTGTTACTTTTCAAGCTTGTGTGATATCGGATGCAAAGCCATGTTACGGCTTGTTGGTTTGGGGTGCCTTGACATTTTTCATGAATTGAAAGGGTGCCTCGCCTAAAAAAAGGTTGAGAAACACTGTACTAGTCAATAGACAACATAGCCTCTTAAGTCGGCACATAACATGTTGTGTGGTCAGGCGGGCCAATATGGAAGATGGGTGACCCTGGCCATTTCTCAAATTCTAGTGTGCACCCTTCCAAGTGTATCAGCCTTCGTAATCATGCCCAGGTACTCTTTGGTGAACTCTGCAGAGTACCCAATCACTGGGCGTGACTAATTAGTCTCACACACTTCCAAGGCTCATACACTTTTGAGAAATAGCCCCAGTCTGAAATCAGCCTAACAGGCCAGACATGTTGAATTACTTCATAATCCACGAATGGTCTGATTACACTTCTCTGGGGAGGGTTTAGTCGTCCTCCAGACGGCGGGCCAATGAGCGAACGCACTTGGGCAGATAACAACATCCGTCATGAAAGTCAACTGTCAGCGATTGGTCCACTCATTTCAGACCAGTGCTGAGCTCACTCTTCCCAACCAAGTGTTCCAGGGCATCGAGGATCCAGACGAAAAATGAATCACGAAGTAATTAATGTGGTGTGGTAAAACCAGGCTAGTGTGACATGGCAGTAGGCCCACTGTAACCCCATCAGCGGCATGGGAGGCGTGGCTACCGTGGGCCTACAGCAGGGGTGGGCAATTATTTTGGACTAAGGGCCACATTAGGTGAAGAATATTAACTGAAGGGCCAGATATTGAATGCAGTTTGCCCCATGTCAATAATAAGAAATAGTGTGCAGTGACATAATTTGTCAGCTTTGCCTTTCCTGCTCATATGTAAAATGTATTTCGATATAGCCCATGTACTTGGTTAACTTTAAGTTCACAAGACCTGTGTTTTATGTGGCCATTTTAAGAATGTTGAGTAACCATATGAATTTGGATTTAAACGTTTTCTGTCTTGTAAATGCTCTGCGGGCCACATGAAACGGCTCAGTGGGCCCATGTGGCCCCCTGGGCTGAGTTTGCACACCTCTGGCCTACAGCAATGTCACACAGGGTTGCCCATCTTACATATTGACCCGGCCGACCACACAACTTGGCAATGACAAAGTTGTTGTAATATATTCTACTTAAGACTCTCTGTAATATTGTAGTAGTGTAGTATTATGACATTGAAATCTTTTCAGTGTTCCCCTGACAGTCTTTTCCTCAAGACTCTAATGTCACAGCAATGTTGTTATGATGTAGTTGTTTTGTTTTTAGCAAACAGTGATTTGAATCAATGACGGTCACATTTGTGCTGCACCAAAAGGCTATCCTTTAACCATCTCTCTTCTTCACAGTTGATAGTAATGAGAAGTCCACCTCTTATAACAATAACAAGAATACATTTGTAGCCTCTTACTGCAGATGGGGTCGCCTATTGACTATTTGCTGAAAATGCTCAACTACATCATCACAACATTACTATGACATCACAGAGAGCCTGAAGTAACAGATTAAGACATAGCCATTATAATTTTGGTGTTTTTTTTTTTTTTTTAAAGATATTTTTATGGGCTTTTTTGGCCTTTATTTGGGATAGGACAGTGAAGGTGCGACAGGAAGTGAGTGTGGAGAGAGAGATGGGGTAGGGTTGGGAAATGACCCCTGCCGGACTCAAACCGGGGTCCCCATGGGCATGCAAGCCCAAGTGTGGGGGGCTTAGTGCGCTGCACCACAGCGCCCCCCATGGTAAGGGTTTTTAACATAGGCTCTGCACTAAGGGGTTTAATTCTGTTCATCGTTTGTCTTTTTCCCAGTTGATAATAGTCATAAGAAGGCCACAGAGAAGTCCCGCTATGACACCTCTCTGAACTTGACCACCAAGCGCTTCCTGGATCTGCTGTCCCAGTCTCCAGACGGGGTGGTGGACCTCAACCTGGCCTCGCAGGTGCTGGACGTGCAGAAGCGCCGCATCTACGACATCACCAACGTACTGGAGGGAATACAGCTGGTCTCCAAAAAGTCGAAGAACCACATCCAGTGGCTGTGAGTCACACGCAGTCTGGTGGAGTGGAGTTTAGACACACACACCCCTTGTTTTCAAGTCAAGTCAAGTGTATACTTTATTGTCAGAAATCTATGTAACAGGGTTAGCAGAGAAGTTTGAAATTGCGTTTGACCAGTCTCCAATGTGCAGTTTAACTAAACAACATTTATGTTAGTTGTTACCAGAATAACAATTGCCAATTCCTAACAATACAATGCAATACATGTATTTATAGCGCAGTATCACAACTATAAAGTTGAATTCCTAGCGCTTTCAAAATGCACATACTGTACACCTACACATTCCCACATCAGCTCTGGAGGCTGCCGTATGGCGCCAATGACTATGTTGAATTTGTGTGTGTGTGTGTGTGTGTGTGTGTGGGGTTGGGGGGGGGGGGGGGGGGGGGGGGGGGGGCAGGTGTATAGGAGATGGCAGAAGGTCACTCATCAGACAATTTGAAAAAACTCCCACACACCTTTTGACCATTTAGCTGTTTTGTTTTGATCTGTCTTCTGAACCTGCAAATCTCTGGTCTTGCGACCACCTCCTTAACTATTCGGGCACACACCGTTAGGCCACGGCTGTCCTTCTGGGCTGCATTTCTCAAAACCATAGTTGCTAACTACATTAGTTACTTTGCTGTTTGCAATGTAATTTCCCATTGGCAACTACCCAAGTGAAGTTGCTAACTGGCTAACAACTACTCTTTTGAGAAACGCACCTCTGAGTTGAGTGGATCAGACCTGATATCTATGCGGTCTGTACTGTGTAAGTAAGTGAAGTCCTGATTTTGTTGCAGGGGGAACTGTAGGGACCGTCCGTCCATCCAGCGCCATCAGCAGCTGCAGAAGGAGCTCGTGGAGCTGACGGACGCCGAGGAGAAGCTGGACCAGCTCATCAGCAAGTGTGAACTGCAGCTGCAGCTGCTGACAGAAGACCCACGCAACAAGAAATATCCTTTTTAGTCTTTCTTTTTTTCTGTCTTTTTGCCTCTATTTCGAGATTGGGTAGTGAAGACTATGACAGGAAGCGAGTGGGGAGAGAGACAGATGGGGTAGTGTTGGCAAAGGTTACTGGCCGGAATCGAACCGGGGTCAGCCGCATAGCAGACGAGTGCCCTACCGTTAGAGCCATGGTAGGGCAAGAAAATTTAAGGCTTTATTTGCAAAACGGTGTATCTCCATTTTATAGAATGTTGGGAAATTGACATTTTTGAACTGGGCATTCCATTGAAATACATTACAAAATGCATTTTATATAGCTTAAAAAAGTATGTTCTCAAAATATTTGACTGGTAAGAATTCACACATGGATGATATGACCTCTGAACAGTCATTTCCAATAATAAAATGCAAAAGTCAAAAAATGGAGATACACAGTTTTGCAAATAAACCCTTCAAATATCCTTTTAGGGTAGTGCTCTGGCTCACTGTTCCTATATGCCCGTACCATATGCAGGCATGATTATCCTTGGGGACCCGCGTTCGATTCCAGACTTCGTCATTTATGAACCCTACAGCTCTCTGGCTGTATTCAGGTATCTTCCTGTCTATTCTCTACTTTCCTGTCGAATAAACAATATACAAAATGAAGAGTTCAGATGCAAAACGCCCTAACTCCATTTCTGAAGACCTGCACTTCTACATTTTTAGAGAACCCCGTTGTTGGTTTGGTTTACATTCATGTACTGATAATACATATAAATAGTTATATTACATAAATAAAATAAAAAAAATGTGCA
Source organism: Engraulis encrasicolus (assembly GCF_034702125.1). Lineage (NCBI taxonomy): Eukaryota > Metazoa > Chordata > Actinopteri > Clupeiformes > Engraulidae > Engraulis > Engraulis encrasicolus. Next base: position 4,227,816 of record NC_085866.1, read on the forward strand.
ATTTTGATAGCTTTGTATTAAATAAAAATGAATTAAGATTATTTTCTGAAAAGGCACTTAAGGGGCTTTGCATCTGAACTCTTCAAATATAATAATAGTAATAATAGAGAAAATATACATCCTTATATAGACGTTTTAGGCAGCGGTTTACCACCTACATGTCTGGAACTTATTGTTCCATTGCTGCTCCATTCCATTCCATTTCGCAGACGCTTCTACCCAAAGCGACTTACAATCGAGGCCATAATCATAGCATACAACAAGTAGGGTTGGCCGATAATCATAGCATACAACAAGTAGGGTTGGCCGTTACGGGTACTGGAAGCACTGTGTTGCGATGCGTACACCTTCATGACTGCATCTTCTGTGGGAGCTGTTTCCTGCCAAGTATACACTGTGTGCAGAATTATTAGGCAAACATGTTTTTTGACCATAATGTCTTTTTTAGGCATATTTTCCAACAGCAATCTTTATGAACATGAAAACCTATTGGATTTAAGCATTCCAGGTCATACATATTTGTATGATAAGATGGGGGTGTGGCCGAAGGTGCCCAACACCCTATATCAGGTGTGCATAATTATTAGGCAACTTTGTTTTCTTTTGGGAAAACGGGCCAGAAAATAGATCTAACAAACTCGGAAAAGTCTATAAATAATTTTGAAGTCTTCTAGGGATGTGGCTGTGTTGAAATTGGCACGACTGGGNACAGAGTTTTCAAAGGTATTATGGACTTGGGAAAGTTACTCTTGACAAACAGTGTGAATGAGCCCATCGCAGGATCTTTGAGAGGAAAAAATTGCATCGTTTAAAAAGACAATGGTATTTATGCAGTAATCTGCTGGCATTTGAGTGGAACTCAGAAACTCATCTGAGTGTGCCCATTACTGATCTAGCCATAGGCTCATCTACCTGGTATATTAACAGTCACTTCCACTAGTTCATAAAACCATTGAAAACTGTCGAAGTTGAAGAGTGGTCTTCATGTTTCAGCCTGTTTTACCTTGGCCATGTCTCTGAGTGCTGAATACAATGATCTTCTGCACACTCGAAGTATGTTTCAGTTCTGGAATATAGCAGAAATGCAGGACAATACTTTTGTGGTAGTTTCATCTTCAATTCTCCTCAATCTGCCAGTTACTTTGTGAGCACGTTCCATGTAACACTGATGGCTTTGTAACGGTGCATTAGATGGATGTGATCAATATTTAAAGACAGCCACACCCCTCTGGAAGACTTCAAAATTGTTTATGGTCTTTTCAGAGTTTGTTAGATCTCTTTTGGGCCCATTTTCCCAGAGGAAAACAAAGTTGCCTAATAATTATGCACAATAATTTTGCCCTGATATAGGGTATTGGGCTCCTTTGATCACACCGTCTCTTATTATACAGATATGCATGGCCTGGAATGCTTAAATCCAATAGGTGTTTCATGTCCATAAAGGGTGGTGACGGACAATATGCATAAAATGGACGATATGGTCAAAAAACATGTTTGCCTAATAATTCTGCACACAGTGTAGAGTAGTACATGTGCTGCATGATTGATATGCGAACTCTCGTTATGTGTCATTTCCTTATTTTGACATCACGCTAAGCTATGTCACGTGCCAGGATCTAGGCAACATAGTCAACTCGAAAGATCAGCTGATCATGGTGGTCAAAGCCCCCCCGGACACCCAGCTGCATGTCTCTGAACCTAGTGAGGTAAGATCATCTCTTTACTTCTCTTAAAATATGATGCCTTAATTAATGTCCCCATGCCCAATAGCATCCCAAGTTATTACAAAGAAGCTTTATTCTTATTAACCTGTAAGTTGGAGACTAGTTCTACATTTGAGGGCATATGCATGGTGTTTGCTTATCAGCCCTGTTTAAGTGTTTTCCACGTTTTAGCAAACACAATTGAACTGCAGTCCAAATGCTTTCATGCAAACTTTGTTTTACTAGCCCATAAGTTAATGACTAGTGTTGAACTGTAAGTTCACAATTTGAAGACACATTTCCATGACACTTGCATATCGGCCCTGTGCCCATTTCAGAGCCTCCGTAACCTCAGTAAACCCTAATGTATATAATGTATGTACTGTATGTATGTATTGTTATATGTCTGTATTTACAGTTGGCCTCTGTCCTCTGTCTGTTTTTGTCAGTTAGTGCTTAGTATGTATGTGGAGCATGGCACATGTGCAATAGTCATGTGATGTTATGTGTGTATGTTCTGTCTTAAACGAGTCTGCATCAGGGATGCAAAATGAATTTCAGTGTACACTGACAAAAGTACTATCGTATCATCAAGCTAAAATGGTTTTCCCTTCTGTCTCTTAGTAGAGAAAGAGCGCTCAACTCCGAAATGTTTCTTACAAGGTCTTTGGGTGCGAGCAAACAGCAAAGTTCATGTATAGTAAAACCTAGGTCGAAAAGTCTGTCTGTCTGCCATGCTAAACCAGTATTAAAACTGCAAGAAACTGATCCGGGAGTGCGGCTTTTTTACTATACATTTCCCTTCTGTCTCTCCACTGGTGTGTGCACTGTGCAGGGTTACCAGGTTGTCTTGAAGAGCTGATTTGTTTTACTAGCCCATAAGTTACTAGTTCTAGTGACTAGTCCTGTACTGTACTGCAAGTTCATCATTTGAGGATACATTTCCATTACACTTGCATATCGGCCCTGTGACCATGTCACAGCCTCCGGTAAACTCAGTAAACCCTAAAGCTAAAATGGTTTTCCCTTCTGTCTCCAAGTTTAACAAAGCAAAAAAACAAGCACATCCATCTCAAAAAGTTATGGCTGCAGGACTAGCAAAGACACTCGAAAACGGAAAAGTCAGCATACCAAGCTCCCGTTTCTCTTAAAGGGACACTGTGCAGGTAATGGTCACAAAAGGTACTGCAACTACGCTGCTCATTGAAACTGGGCTGCCTATTGCCAAATTAAATCTTTACATGAAAGTTTTCTAAGTAATAAACAAATATTTTCTAGTATGGTCCAAGTAGAGTCATATTTGCAGCTAAAAATGGCTATTTTTGGAAATTCAAAAGGCGGACCATGGAGAAGATCCCCTTTTCATGTATGAAAAATGTTCCCAGTCATAATGAATACTTGGTGGTGGTAAGTATTCATGAAAAAGGTAACATTAGTGAATGGGCAGCATGAATTCTGGAAATAAACAACTAAAAATCTCACACAGTGTCCCTTTAATTTAATGTAGTGATGCCCTTGAAGAGCTTCATTTTCAGTGTCCGTTTCCCCTCTGTCTCTCCATTGGTGTGGCTGCAGGGTTACCAGGTGGCCTTGAAGAGTTCCCGTGGCCCAGTGGACGTGTTCCTGTGTCCTGAAGACAGCTCGAAGGCCTGCAGCCCGGTGAAGGACGGCCAAGTGCGGCCCTCCCCCAGGCAGACGGGTCCCCCTCAGACGGCGTCACCAGAGCCGACCGCCTGCTCTTCATCCGCACCAGACTCATCCCCGCTGTCCTTAGGTACTAGCACCTCCCATTATAGCAGACTCATCCCCGCTGTCCTTAGGTACTAGCACCTCCTATTATAGCAGACTCATCCCCGCTGTCATTAGGTACTAGCACCTCCCATTGATAGCAGACTCATCCCCGCTGTCATTAGGTACTAGCACCTCCCATTATAGCACTCATCCCCGCTGTCATTAGGTACTAGCACCTCCCATTACAGCTCTGTAGCCATCCCCGCTGTCCTTAGGTACTAGCACCTCCCATTACAGCTCTGTAGCCATCCCCGCTGTCATTAGGTACTAGCACCTCCCATTAAAACTCTGTAGACATTCCCGCTGTCATTAGGTACTAGCACCTCCCATTATAGCAGACTCATCCCCGCTGTCCTTAGGTACTAGCACCTCCCATTATAGCTCGGTAGTTATTAGGTTGTTGCATAGCCGTGCTAGACCCACATGAAGACGAGGTAGGGTCTAAAAGACTTGTCATAGGCCCTGCCGTGGCCAACCGGTAGGGCACTCGCCTGCCATGCGGCTGACCCGGGTTCGATTCCCAGCCCAGGTCCTTTGCTGACCCCTCCCCATCTCTCTCCCAATTCGCTCACACTGTCCTATCAAAAAAAGACAAAAAATATATATTTTTTGTCATAGGCATGGGAAGTGATAATAAAGGTAACCTTTCAAAGGTTGCCTGCATGTCAACCAATACCATACAACCAATCAGAGGAATGAACAGGATGTTGAACATGATGCTTTTGATATGTTGTCCAGTCTTAGGAGCATCCATTTTAAAGCCCAATGAATTTTCACTAGACCAGTGAATTGCATTTGCTGCCACTAGGGGTGTTTTTGTTTTGTAGGCTACTCGTTTGTTGATTTAGAGGAGTCACAGGAGCAGAAGGAATTAATGTCCATGTCTTGGTTAGACAGATTTAAACCAGGTGCATATATCTTTTGACTCAACACTCATGGCCTAATACACTTTCCTGTACGTGTTCTGTTATGTGTTATGTTGTCTGTTCATCATCTTTAATGTTGCACTTCACGTAATAGTTGCGGTCTCTTTAACGAGCTCCGGTGACACTTTCTGATACTGCTTTTCTTTTCAGACGCGGCACCATGTTTTTGTCTGTTGGGTTATAAACATGACTCAAACCTCAAAGTCTTATTAATGTGAGAAGTTTACGATACTGTCAGTTCGCCAAATGCAACTTCAATACTGTCTTTGTTTTTCTGATCCTGCAGATGCCCCTTTCCTGAATGACAACCCCGTACCTGACTTTGACTTCTCCCACCTGGAGTCCTCTGACCTGCTGTTAGACGATGGCCTGGACTGCTTCAACTTCCCCACTAGCAGCTTCATCAGCCTCTCACCCCCCCTGAGCCAGGACTACCACTTCGGCCTGGAGGAGAACGAAGGCATTAACGAACTATTCGATTGTAATTTTGGGGAATTGGGCTCATTGGAGTTTTGAATTAGCCTCGGTGCCATCCTACGTACAGTACTTCCGCCAAAATATTGGCTCGGTAGTATAATGGGATGGGCAGTACCAGGCTAGTATTGAATGTATGTTTCGAGTTCATTGGAAGGTAAAATCCCTGAATGCAGGACATTTATGTGCCATGGGACAAATTAGACATGTTTTGTATATTAATTAAGACTCAATGCATTACCAGATTAAAACTTTATATATTTTTTCCTGGAAGACAGTGTATATTTAGAATTAAAATTCTAAATAGCTTTTTTGTAAATAATAAATACATTTATTTAAAATTCGAGTTAGAACATTAGTCTGAAATACCTCAGCTATGTCCAAGTACAATTGAAGTGGTACTTTCAATGTAGTTCTACTCATAGAATTATTTCATTTAACAAATTTGGAACAGGTTCACTCACATCTCTTGTCATTTTAACATTTTCAATAACCATAGATCTAATTCTCAAGGACAAGTGAACTATTTTGAACATTAAGCCCCTTTTCTGAGTCGTCTGCAATGTTTTAGAGTACCCCTCACTGTCTATTTGATGTTTGCCGCTGTAAAATGTTTAGGGTGATTTTAAGAACAGATATGGATATGCCTTTAGACGGCCATTATAAACCTGGTTAAGGCAAAATCCAAATTAGCCAAATTACGGAGATGGCAACAAACATTAAAAAAAACCGGTGAGGGGTACTCTAAACATTGCAGACACCTCAGAAAAAGGGGCTTAATGTTCAAAATAGCGCATTGATCCTTTAATAAGCTTCCAGTAGCAAACAGACCCAACCAACAAAGACTGTTCATTATAAATTAAAAGGTTTTATAGACAATCAGCCATGGCAGAGTTGGTATAGTTCCACACATGCAACAGTGTCCTTTAAAGTGCTTCAGTTAGTTTTAAAATACTAACTGATGGCTTGGGCTTGAGTAATCATAACCATACTGCATCACATTACTTCTGCATCACATTAATGTTACTAACTGCATAACTACTCATTATTACCTGCTGCAATTTTGTTTCCCAGCTGTTTCAATAACTGAGCAAAACATCTCTAAAATGTGGAGATGTTTAATGTATTTCTGATGTCCGTAGATGTTTGAGTGCCTAATAGTGACCTACATTGACAATCTTATTTGAAAAACTGTTAAATTCAATTACACAAAACAGGGTGCAATTAATCGAAAGGTGTCAAGTCTTCAGTGTATGTGGAAAACGCTGAAGACATCCATTATCATTCAGTTGATTGGGCCATACACTGCCTTCACACATTTACACAAAGCTCAGTATTGTTTCACAGGGAACCCAGTGAAGACATTCTACTTGTGAGCAGTGAAGAAGAAAGTTAAAAATATGAATACATTTTGCAGATATATAGTGTCACTCTGAATTCATTCATTTATTCTTTGAGACATCTTTGTCCAACCTCCATGCCAACAGAAGGCTTACACATTCAGGTTTCAACCGACAATTTAGCCTGGATGATGATGAACTACCGTAGTTTTAATTGCTTTGGGAATATGTAGCACTTAAAATCACTTATGTTACACATCATGCTATGTTGCACATTACTTGCGCTTTGACTAGGAGTCATGAGGTAAATGCACTGTAAATATTGTTCAGTGGGTGTAAGCTATTTTACTATTCCATGTAATCTAATTATTACCTCAGCCAAGGAGGTTATGTTTTCAGTCACATTGGTTTGTGTGTCTGTTTGTCTCTCTGTTTGTTTGTTTGTTTGTCTGTCAGCAAAAAGTTCTGAACGGATTTGGATGAAACTTTGTGGAGTTGTTGGAAATAACCAAAGGAACAAGTGATTACATTTTGGTGGGGATCCGGTGGTGATCACAAACCGGAACCAGGATTTTTGAAAAGATTCTTCATCATTGCTATCCTAGAAATCTAGATGCCCCTAGTGACCACAAATTGAATTGCGGGACAGGGTGAATATGACATTCCAGTTTCTAACTCCACAAAAAGAAAGGAGAAAGACTTAAAATAATAAAAATAGGGCGTAACATACTGTAGTCAAATGTTCTATCAAACAGCTTCCTTGGCGGAGGTCTGTGCTCTCTGAGTGCATTTCTAGTATGATATCTTGTTGTTTTTCTTCCTTGTGTTTTTATTATGTAATTGTACAGCGCATGCAAAGCAACAAACTGGATTGTTTGTTGTAGATTAGCTATTTTTAAATTCAATTTTAAATGTAGCTGTGGTTGAATCGCTTAACATAGACACTTTATTCAAACCGTTTTGAAGATGTTTTTTATAGATGCTTCCACTGTGGGTGTTATATTTTTAAAATATCTGCAAAACAAATGGAAATATTCCTATTGAAAGTGGGAGCTGCAGGAAGAGGAATTGAATGTTTCAGGGGCTGTATGTAGTTTAGAGGTTAACCTTCATGAAAAACATTTTTTTTTTATCCATCAAGGGTGGAATTTTGCAACTGATGTCACTTGCGAATGAATTTAAAATCTGACACGTCTGCTGAATCGATGGGGTTTGTAGATCACCAGAAAAAGTTGTTAGTTACTTTGCATGCGCTTATGTTTACTTCAGGAGATAAAATTATGATAATTCAAATTCTTTGTGATGTTATGTCTGTTATTTTTATTTAAATCTTTACCCATCATGTATTATTTGTCTGTTTTTGGGTCTCTGTTTTTATTTCAAGGTTGCAATGAAATCATCTCTGTACACAGCTTTTAATAAAATGCTAGAGGCTTACTTCTCTTACTTGTCTTTTTTTCCAATCCTGTCATGATTTTCTTATCCTCACTAAAGCAGTTTGTGGTGTGATGGTGATGCGTTAAAAAAAGCCGTCATTACATTTGCGAAATTTATTTGATCATCATGAGGATTTACATGTAAACTTTTTAAACAAATGATAATGATTTACATTGATCATTTCTCAATCAAATAATCTCCAAAATGAATGGTGAGTGGTCATGGTGATCTTCTGGCGATCAGAGAGGGAAGAGCAGGAAGCCACTGAAGTTGCTGTGGCTATAATTAACATCATCATAGAGCCTGTTGTTTCCTGGTAGCACCATATTTACCGCATCTCCTTTCTCCAGCTGCAGAGTCAGGCCACTGGACAGAAAGGTGGACTGTCCATCAGTCTCATACTCCCACAGGCCCATGAGCTCCTCTCCATTCTTATGCATCCTGATATTCATGGAGCGTGAGTTAAGATTATCTTTAACAGTGAACCTGAAGTAGTAGACCCCCCTGACTGGAGCTGTGAAGAAGCCAGTTGTGCTGCTGTAGGCCTGTCCTACATTGGTGATGTCACTCTTGAACACTAAGTTCAGGTCACTACTCCCAGCCTCTGTGTATCCATTGCCAGATTCCCTCAGACCTGCTGAGAAGGCCACTTTGGGTGCTGCTTTGATCTCGTTCTCCAGATTCTCCACTTCAGTCTCAGTAGCTGCCAGTCTGGTCTTCACTGCTGTCAGCTCTGCCTCTTGTGCTGCTTTTTCCACCTTCAGGTCATCTGCTGCAGTTTCACTAGCAGCCAGCCTGGTCTTCAGAGCAGCCAGCTCCTGCTCATGTGCTGTCCATCTTCAGGTTCTCTACTTCAGTCTCAGTAGCTGCCAGTCGGGTCTTCGCTACTGCCAACTCTACCTCTTGTGCTGCATTTTCCTTCTTCAGATTGTCCACCTCAGTCTTCATTTCTGCTTTGGTGTCCTGTAGCGCGCTCTCCAGAGCCTCAACCTTAGTCTCACTGACTGCCAGCCTTTGTTTCATTGCGTCATCGTCAGCTCCCAATAATCTTAAGTATGTTGTAATGTTGATCTCAGGTTCACCACCATGTCTCTGAGTTCCTTCAGCTCAGCAGAGACGTCCAACTGGGTAGAGACTCCAGCAACAGTGCTCTCTGTCTGGACTTCAGTCTGGGTGCTCCCAGTCTGAGCTCCACACATGGAGAGCAGCAGCACCAGCAGGGAGATGGCAGCCCTCATCTTCCAAGTCACTGAAAATAAAACAGATTCTGAGTGGCTTACTCCGGAAAGAATCCTTACTGAGCTGCTAACTAAAATGTTAAAATATTGACTTCAGGTTATGCTAAGCAGCATTCACATTTTAGCTTCTTTATTCATAAAAAATGTCCACAATTGTATGAGTGTTACACAGGCATGTTCCACCAATGTGTGTGTGCCAATTTAAAATCTCTTCCTATCCTCTCTCTCTCTCTCTCTCTCTCTCTCTCTCTCTCTCTCTCTCTCTCTCTCTCTCTCTCTCTCTCACACCATGGGTGCCACGAGGGGGGGTAAGGTGTTACAGATTCTAAGGACCCAACAGCTCTGACAGGGCCCTGGAAGGACGCTGATAACATAATTTGTCATTTTGGGGGCCCAAAATTTGAATCTTTCATGGGGCCCAACATTTTTATCAGCGCCCCTGTCACACACACACACACACACACACACACACACACACACACACACACACACACACACACACACACACACACACACACACACACACACACACACACACACACACACATCTCTGACACATTCATACACACAGACAATACACACTGACACGTGCAGTTTTTCAAACACGGATATAGATATGTGCAATACAAGACACATTAGGGTGCATCAAACGCCCCGACGTCTGAAAATCCTGCTCTGCTTTTGAATAATTGTTCCTTTGTATAAACATAACACCTGTGTAAAAATCTTAACAAATTTGGTTAATTTTAAAGGGTGGCACCCTATGCTTGACATTTTGAATGGCAGTGGGTGGGCTATTTTAGCCAAATCCTTGAAAAGTGTGTTTTTGCACTACTTTGGTCAAAATTAGCCAAGAGAATCATTTGTAAGAATGCTCCAGTTCCATTTCCGCTTTACCAAATTTGAAATTTCCTGTGTCTGTTTTTTAGAGCCTTCCTTCAGCATGGCTTAAGGCCCCATTTGCTAATCTTTTAGCCATGTTCGAACACCCATGTATCCATTATTTAGCCATTTTGGGGGGTTTTGATGTCCTGGCGCAGTGGAAAGGCAACTAGAGCGTTCTTCCAAATGACTGTTCTCACTGTTTTTGATCAAAACAGTCTCAAACAACACTTTGCACAGATTTAGCTAAAAATGCCCATTCAGTACCATTCAAAATGTCAAATTTATTGTGCCACCCTTTAACATCAATCAAATTTGCTAGAAATGTACAAGGGAGGTATGATAGTGCAAAGGAACTACTGCAAGAGCAGAGTGGAGTATTGCAAAGTTTTCATTTTCGAGGGGCGTTTGATGCACCCTAACACACACACACACACACACACACACACACACACACACACACACACACACACACACACACACACACACACACACACACACACACACACACACACACACACACACACACACACACACACACACACACACACACACACACACACACACACAGTGTGCAATAAGAATACTGACATAACACACAACCACACACACATAATAATAATATAGCTCTCAAAGAACAATTACACAGAGATAATATTTTTGAGAAATAAAAACCCTGTTATTCATATTTTAAGACTACCAAGTGAAAGAAATATTGATCTTACCTTCAACAGTACAACGTCCTGTCTGTCACTGGTGTCCGTAGCAGCAATATTGATGGTAGATGTAGGTGCAGCAGCAGTAGTGTCTGGGACTCTGACTCTGTGATCACCCTCTTTTTAGAAATCAGGAGTTATGCAAGGACGTTTGGGGAGGCCGGTCAGCTATGTTTTTAGGTGTTTTTCCACATCATGATTGTTTATTGAACTATCAGTGTTGTTGTGTGGGAAAGTAAAAACATGTTACCCATCAGGTGGGGCAGGGGGCATCAAGCCATCTCTCTCTCTCTCTCTCTCTCTCTCTCTCTCTCTCTCTCTCTCTCTCTCTCTCTCTCTCTCTCTCTCTCTCTCTCTCTCAGTATGAATGTCTGCAGTTTGGTGGTTGGGTCAGCTGCTGTCATGTTTCCCACTCTGTTTCTAGCGCTAGCGGTCTGGCCTACCTCCACACACAACACACAGACACACAGACACACACACACACACACACACACACACACACACACACACACACACACACACACACACACACACACACACACACACAAACAGAGGAGGACTACATTAGGCAAATCTAGTCAAATGCCTCCCCCCCCACACACACACAAGATAATGAACCACTGCCGATGCCGATGAGAAGTTGAAGGTACCGTAACTAACCATGCAAATAAAAAATCCCTGCTGTCCCTTACAAAAGAAATCATAGGCCTAGCCTATGTATTGCTAAAGCGTAACGGAAAACAACAACCAAAAAAGTAGGCCCAATTTAGATCATTTTGGAGAAGAAGGGAATTATTGAAGAATTTGGGAAAATTGTAAGTGTATGTGAAAGTTGAAAAAAAAAGATTTTTTTCTCACTTCTTTTGACTTAGGACAGATCTGAAACGCCTGGGTCTGACCGACTTTTAATATGACACATTTTTCTGAATTTCACCGGAAGTTAACCCATGATCACAGGAAGTGGGAACTAGTTCGTTTCGTACGATTGCACGCTTTTAGTTGCAATGGATGTTGGTGAGCTCTTGAATTATCAGGTATTTATCGATAATTGTGCGAATATGCATGCTGTTTCTGACATTTATATTTCTTCCATATTGTGTGGATGTGAGAACATTTCCCGAACGTAGTTAATGCTGCTGGTTAGGCTGTGTTGGTGGAACACAGGATACATCAGGATACTGTTTACCTCTCATTCCAACATCTGTGCCCTTTTCTCTCACACACAACGCCTTTTATATATTTGTTATCTCAAACAGTGGGCAAGTAATTATATTCTTTCAGTTGCATGAGTTTAAGAGTATTACAGTTAGCCTTTAAGTAGTTGAAAGAGCACCATCATTCGGGACACATTTCTATGTTGCTCATCCATTCATAAAGCACTCTGCCACACGTTTAAAGTTATGTTGTAAACTTATATTAGATTAGAAATAATATGCCAGTCATTTTAGTATGTGCAGTTTCAGTAAATACTTATAGGTGCTCATTGAAAGCAGCATATACTGAATGGTAATTAATTGAGATATTTCCCAACTTAGGCTACTAAATTACATAGGCCTACTATAGGCCTATAAATGGCATACAAACATGACATACAAGTCATAGACTAGAAAAATGACAATATGAATATGAACTGCCAAATTGAAAGACATTCTTCATATATGTGGTGTAACAAGGCACAAAAAGTTGACATGATATTGTGAATACCAGTTTTTCCACTGTGTGCAGTGACTTAGAAAAGATAATTTTGCAACTGTAGAATGAAACACAATGATTGGTTGCATGTCCACTTAAAAGTTACATTCATATGTCTGCCTTGTCCCAATTCATTTGCTACCATTACATATTTCCACACATACACATCCTAACCATGTAACATAACATGTGTTTTCCCCCAGCCCGACCGCGGGGCCAAGCGACCAAGGGAGGAGGATGGAGATGAGGCACGGAGTAAAACCAAGGCCAGCCGAGACGCCGCCAGACTGCAGCAGATGATTGCAGAGGCCGAGGGGGACGAGCAGGAAGTGGACAGAGACACGATCCTGGAGAAGCTTCTGGATCATGAGGAGGAGACTGATGTATGTGTTGGATTTAAATGCTATGCTGTTGTAGTGCAAAAGAAACTGGCTCTTCAGAAAAGAGGGTGTATAGAGAATGATAGATGATAATCCTTTGCCACAACACAACAGTTTTTCCCTATTTGTTGTGTTCAATCTTATCAAGTTGAAGATGCTTCTTGTGGAGTAGTCATGAAGTTGGAAGTTGGACTTCGACTTCCAAATCGAAATCTGGCATTTGTGATGATTTTGAAATTCAATCAAGACCATTACTATTCAGTCAGAGCTGAACAATACTTGTGTAAATGAGCTACTAAAACCATATATGATATTGCTAATGCAGAACATTATTACTGCTTTTTTCACAGGTTGAACCAGTGGATGAAAGTTCTTTGAAAAAAATGATTCTGACTTTTGAGAAGAGGTCTTACAAAAACCAGGAGCTACGAATCAAGTTCCCAGACAACCCTGAAAAGTAAGTTTTCATTCATTATCAACAATTGTTCTTGTAATTTCAATTCCCAGTTAGATTTTTTTGTGCAGGTGTACAAAAAAGTGCAACTATGTGTCGACCTCTGTCCTAATTTTTATTCACTATATTCAGTTGGTCAGGTTTTCTATTGATGATCAGAGCACAGTATTGTTCACACCTCCTCTGCCTTGCCTCGTCTTGTGTTCTAGGTTCATGGAGACCGAGTTGGATTTGAATGATGTTCTTCAGGAGATGCATGTGATCGCCACCATGCCGGACCTCTACCACCTTCTGGTGGAGCTGAACGCAGTCCACTCCCTACTGGGCCTCCTCAGCCACGAGAACACAGATATCCTTTAAGCATGTTTGGAAATACGTACTCTAGCGAAGAGAATGTCTAAGTGGAAAGATTCCTTTGAAAGATTCTAAAAGGAAAGATTGAAAAAATACGTGCAAACATACTCACACATGTGCAACCGACCCAAGATTCAGACCAGCTTGCTATGGTGAAGTTAAATCCTAACCTCATGAGAAATTTTCATTTAGTTGATGTGGACATTCTTAATAGAACGGTACAAAGTCTTAGCTCCTCTACATCTGACTTAGATATTTTACCAACAGCCTTCTTCAAATCCATCTTAAATCTAATATCATCAGATGTACTTCAGATCATCAACACCTCACTACAAACAGGCATATTCCCAGGCTGTCTGAAAGAAGCAGTTGTGAAACCCTTACTGAAAAAGAACAACCTGGATGCACTGGTACTAAACAACTATAGGCCCATATCCAATCTACCATTCATGGGTAAAATAATAGAGAAAATTGTTTTTAACCAATTAACTGCTTTTCTAATCTCTAATAGCTATTTTGATAAGTTTCAATCAGGTTTCCGTGCCTACCACAGCACTGAAACAGCTCTTATTAAAGTTATGAATGACATAAGATTGAATTCTGATGCTGGCAAATCATCCGTCTTGGTACTTCTTGATTTGAGTGCTGCTTTCGATACAGTTAATCATTCTATACTACTACATAGACTGGAACACTGGGTTGGCTTTACGGGCATAGTGATCGACTGGTTAAAATCGTACTTACAACAAAGAAGTTTTTTTGTCGCCATTGGAAGACATACTTCATCACCAATGTCTCTGGATTGTGGGGTCCCCCAGGGCTCCATTCTGGGACCACTACTGTTCAATCTGTATATGTTGCCACTGGGACACATTATCGAGAATAACTCCATAAATTACCATAGCTATGCGGATGATACCCAGCTCTACTTATCTATGTCCCCAAATGACTATACCCCCCTTGAATCACTCTATCATTGCATGGACCAAATTAACAAATGGATGTCTCACAATTTCCTCCAGCTGAACACAGATAAAACTGAAGTAATTATATTTGGGAAAAGAGAGGAGAGACAAAAGATTGCTACTATCCTTGAAACGAAGGGACTGAAAGCAAGGGAAACAGTTAAAAATCTTGGGGTCCTCATTGACAGTGACCTAAACTTCAACAGTCACATGAAAGCTATTACTAAGTCTGCATTTTATCACATAAAAAACGTCTCTAAATTTAGGGGCCTGATGTCTAAACATGATCTGGAGAAGCTAATACATGCCTTTATTTCTAGTAAAGTTGATTACTGTAACAGTCTTTTTACTGGCCTCCCCAATAAAACCATTAAACAGCTTCAACTTGTACAAAACGCAGCTGCAAGGGTTCTTACAAAGACAAGGAAGTTCGACCACATTACTCCAATTTTAAGATCGCTGCATTGGCTCCCAGTAAGCTACAGAATTGATTTTAAGGCTATGCTACTTGTGTTTAAATCACTAAATGGAATGGGACCCACATATCTACTGGATATGTTTCAGCTGTATGCACCAACTAGGTCACTAAGGTCAACGGAGAAGAATTTGCTGGTGATTCCAAAAGTCAAAACAAAGTGTGGAGAGGCAGCCTTTAGCTTCTATGCTTCAAAGCTTTGGAACCAGCTTCCAGATGACATAAAAAATGCACCCACTATTGATAGCTTTAAATCTAGACTCAAGACAAAGCTGTTCTCAGATGCTTTCCCCTAGCTTAAATTACTTATTCTTATTATTTTTATTTTTTATTTAATTTGTTTCATTTTATTTTATTTTATTATTATTTTTACCTTATGTTTTATCTTAATGTTTTTAAATGCTTTTTGACTCTAATTCATTTCCTTCTTTCTTCCCTGTTTCCTTTCATTTACATTTGTTAACTTTGTGAAGCACATTGAGTTGCACCTGTGTATGAAATGCGCTATATAAATAAACTTGCCTTGCCTTGCCTTGCCTTAAGTGCTTTCAATTCAGGGGCAGCCATGGTGTAGTGCTTAAGGAGATGGGTTTTAGATCAGAGGGTTGTAGGTTCAAATCCCACCCTTCCACTCCCTACCGGACTTCATGGCTGAGGTCCCCTTGAGCAAGGCACCAAACCCCACATTGCTCCAGGGCCTGTAACCAATACCCTTTAAATGACTGTAAATCACTTTGGATAAAAGCGTTACCTGTAGCTAAATGTAATGTAATGTAGTGTAATGTAATGTAATGTAATTCGGAAACCATTTGAAACTCACTCCCTCAGGACATCTTGGCAGTACTGTGAGGGCATTACTTCAATCCTCCTTTCCCACTGTTCTTCCTTGACTGTGTCATCACATATTTCGATTGCAGTCGTGGATCTATTGCAAGAATTAACAGACATCGATACTCTTCATGAGAGTGAGGAGGGAGCGGAGATCCTGATCGATGCTTTGGTAAGTCATTCAGGGAGACTGGCGGAACACTGGGAGCTCTATGATGTGTGTAACGTCTGTGTTTTTTTCTGTATTGATGTATGTATGTTACTGGACACCTTAATTTCCCTCGGGATTAATAAATGATACACTACTCTACTCTATGCACTGGGGAAGATCTCTCGGTTTGCTTACAATCAGACTTCCTCTTCTTTGTAGTTTTGGTACAAATGCTCGTGTAGTCTACTACTGTACATCATGTATTGACTTCCAAAGTCTTGTTAGCAATCAAAAGAAACTTTTCATTCAACTTTTGACTTCATTTGGTTAAATAAGTGATGATAAATAAGTTAGGTGCTTGGTACAAAATGTGTATGTGTTGTACTGTTTCCTGTAGTTGGAGGGGCAGGTGGTGGCTTTGCTAGTCCAGAACATGGAACGCCTCAACGAGCAGGTGAAGGAGGAGGCAGATGGAGTCTACAACACTTTGGGTGAGTTGCAGCTCATTTTAGTGTGCCTTTTTTACATTCATGGTATGTAATTTAAACATATGCAAATTAGAAATCATGTACAGTGAGTCCAATATGTATTTGATCCCTTGCTGATTTTGCCGGTTTTCCCACTAATAAAGACATGATCAGTCTATAAATTTATGATAATGTGTATTCAAACATGGAGAGACAGAATATCAAAAAGAAATTCCAGAAAATAACTTATAACTAATAACTAATATATTTTAATTTATTTGTAATTAATTTAGGCAAATAAGTATTTGACCCCTCTAGCGAAAGAAGATAAAATGCTTTGTGGCAAAGCCCTAGTTGTCTAGCACTGAGGTCAGATGCTTCTTTTAGTTGATGACGATGTTTGTGGATATAGTAGAAAATATTTTTTCCCATTTTTCTTTGCAGATTATCTCTAAAATATTAATAGTTTGTAGCTGTAGCTAGGCAAATGGGAGGTTCGGTTCCCTCCATAGAATTACTATAGGGTTAATATTTGGAGACTGTCTATGCCACTTCATGACTTTAATATGCTTCTTATTGAGCCACTCCTTCGTTGCTTTGACTGTATGTTGTGCATTATTGACATGTTGGGAGATCCAAAAATGGCCCACCCTTCAGTGTAGTAGTGGAGGGAAGGACGTTTGCACTCAGGATTGCACATTACATGTCTCCCTCCATCCATTCGTTGACGATGTGAAGTTGTCCTGTGCCTTGGCCAGACAAACACCCTCAAACCATAATGATACCACTTTCATGCATGATAGTGAGGAGGGTGTTCTTGGGATCATAGACAGCAGTTCTCTTTCTCAAAACACATTGAATTGTGTTAATGCTAAACAGCTTGATTTTGGTTTCATCTGACTACAGCACCTCCTTATCATATCCTAAACCAGTCTGATGTCCGTTGGCAAACCTCAGGTGGGACTGCACAGGATCCTTTTGATGTAGAGGTACCGTGTGTGCACTACAGGATTTTAAACCTCTGTGGCATTAAGTGCTACCAGTAGTTTTCTCAGTGATTTTGGTCCCAGTAGCTTTGATATCATTGTCTAGTTCATCGCGTACAGGTCTAGGGTGCTTTCTTTCTGTTCTCATGATTATGAAATCCCTAAAAAAGGTCAAATCCTGTATTGAACCCCAGGCAGGCTGATGGATTGTCATTTTGTATTCCTCACAATATGGAAGAAATGCATCAACAGTTGGGTCATTAATACCCAGTCTCTTTCTTGTGGCTTTGCAGCGCATTTAGTCTTTGTTCAGGCCTAAAATCTTGTCCCTGATATCATTTGACCGCTCTTTGGTCTTTCCCATGCTGGTGAGGTAGGAGTGTGACTGATTCACTCATACTATGGACTGATTCTGCTGATTCAATGTGTCGTTTATGCATGTTAGTATGTACAGGTGTCTTTAATTCAGATGACAAGTTGATCGGAAGTGCCCATCTGGTCTGTGGGCCCGGAACTGTTATCAGTTGGCAGGGGATCAAATACTTATTTTGCTCGATGAAATGGAAATAAATTAATATATATTCTCTTAAGTTAATTTCTGGATTTTCTTTTTGATATTCTGTCTCTCCATATTAGAATACATATTATCATAACATTTATTGACTGATCATGTGTTTGTTAGTAGGCAAACCAACAAAATCAGCAAGGGATCAAATACTTATTCGACTCACTGTACCAGTGTTAATTTCGTCAACCATGACTATGACTAAAATATTTTGTCAATGCCCTTTTCTGATTTTCGTAATTTAGACTAAGACTAAGACTAAATTGGGAAGGCAATGACTAAAATATGACTAAGACTAAAATTGATTTTCGTCATTGTGACTAAGACTAAGACTAAATTTTAAAAAGCTGACGAAATTAACACTGGTATTAAATAAAATACAGAAAAAGAGAACCAGTGTGTGAAGAAGTTTTATTCTGTACAGTGTGATTATGTTAAAAAGAGAAGCAGTGTGCGGAGAAGGTTTATTCTCTAGAGTCAATGATATATGTTAAAAGTGTGTGGAGAAGTTCTGTAATGTACAGTGTTGACTAAAATGACGAAAATGACTAAAAATTGACTAAGACTAAAATTGATTTTCGTCATTTAGACTAAGACTAAGACTAAATTGGGAAGGCAATGACTTAAATATGACTAAGACTAAAATTGATTTTCGTCATTGTGACTAAGACTACGACTAAATCAAAAAAAGCTGACAAAATTAACACTGCACTGTACTAATGTCAGTAACTAAGTCAGTAACTTCCATTCCCAAGTTAATAGTGATTAATAGTTAATAGTTATCTCAGTTGAAAGCCATTTAGCAGCTTTTGTAGTTGGGCTAAGTTGAAATGTCAGTGTGGTCCCACTGTTATCCTTTTCTGACTAGTAAGAAGTCGTGGAAATGACTTACTTTAACAAGGAGGAAAATAATCATTATTATAATTATTTCATTTATTTTGATTTTGAAGTTCCAGGATTATAATGCTAATATTCATTTTTTGCAGCCATCATTGAAAACATGGCAGAATTCAGACCAGGCCTGTGCACAGAAGCTGCCCAGCAGGGACTGATGCAGTGGCTTCTGAAGAGAATAAAGGTATTATTACAACACAACACAGGTTTTTATAAAGTTTCAAGTGTTTGGCATTTCATCACATACATTTCAACTTTTAATATGAACTTCTGAATTGTGTTGTTCTCTAGGTGAAGATGCCATTTGATGCCAACAAGCTTTACTGCAGTGAAATCTTGGCCATTTTACTCCAAAACCATGATGGTATGACTACTTTCTCTATTTATATCATACATTTGCCGTTTGTCCTGGGATTATTTTGAATATTTTAAGGATGATATTCTAGTTACAGCTAAAAAGCTGGAATGTGACGTATAGAATGTGAAATATTTATAATCGCACCATGTCCAGAGTTGTCTTTTTCAGGACTATTATTTGTGTGTGTGCGTACACCTTCTCAATTGAACCCATGACAATTGACGCCGTATAGCAGCCTCCATAGCTGGTGTGTGGATGTGGGAATGTTTATGTGTATTTTGAAAGCGCTTTGAGTCGACTTCATAGTCGTGTGGTGTGTGCAGTAGTAGTGTGCGCTATATAAATACATATATTGTGTGTTCAAAGGGCCAAGAGGTCTATTGGGAGAGTGTGACGGTATTGACGTACTTCTTCAGCAGCTCTCTGTAAGTACTCTGTACAACCCGTCTACATTCTGTGTGTGTGTTTGTAAGTGTTAAAGCGCCACGACCTGTGTGCGCGTGTGTGTGTGTGTGTGTGTGTGTGTGTGTGTGTGTGTGTGTATATATCCATGTAGCTGTGTAAGCGCCTGTTGTGTGTGTATCCATGTAGTTGTTTAAGCGTCCCTTATGTTGGCATCTTTGTGTCTCTCTGCGTGTAGGTGTTTAAGCGCCTGTTGTGTGTGTGTCAGTGTAGGTGTTTAAGATGCTGTTGTGTGTGTCTATCCGTGTAGGTGTTTAAGCACCTGTTGTGTGTGTGTCAGTGTAGGTGTTTAAGCGCCTATTGTGTGTGTCTCTCTCTGTGTAGGTGTTTAAGCGCCTGTTGTGTGTGTGTCAGTGTAGGTGTGTAAGCGCCTGTTGTGTGTGTCAGTGTAGGTGTGTAAGCGCCTGTTGTGTGTGTCAGTGTAGGTGTGTAAGCGCCTGTTGTGTGTGTCTCTCTGTGTAGGTGTTTAAGCGCCACAACCCGTCCACCCCTGAGGAACAGGAGATGATGGAGAACCTGTTTGGGGCCCTCTGCTCCTGCCTCATGCTGGGGGCCAATCGCGATCGCTTCCTCAAGGGGGAGGGGCTACAGCTCATGAACCTCATGCTCAGGTGGGTAGACATCTGCTGTGCACTGTACCGTACTGTAGATTATACGTAATTAAACTGTGTACTGAACCGTACTGTAGATTATACTTAATTACTTAATTTAGTCATCTGCTGTGGACTGTACCGTACTGTAGATTATACTTAAATAAACTGTGTAATGTACCGTACTGTACAATGTGTACAATTTTCATTGTCTAGTACCACAAATTAGTCAAAATAAACATAAATGTAAGGTTACCATGAACACATGCTCAGGTAGTTATCTACTGTGTACTGCACTGTACTGTACTGTACTCTACAGATTATTCTCATTACTTCAGCCAAGGAGGTTATGTTTTCCATCACGTTGGTTTGTTTGTCTGTCAGTAGGATAACTCAAAAGGTTATGAAACAATTTTGTTGGAAATGACAAAAGGAACAAGTGATTAAATTTTGGTGGTGATCCGGATCCAGGATTTAAAAAAAAAAGATTCTTCACCATTTCGGGATAGGGTGAATTTTGAGTACATTTTTACAAGTCCAATGTAAAGTAAATGCATCTGGTGTATTGATATAAGAAAAAAAGTCAATTTTATTACCTTTTTTAGGGAGAAAAAGATGTCTCGTGCTGGTGCGTTGAAGGTGTTGGACCACAGTATGATGGGACCGGAGGGACACGACAACTGCCACAAGTTTGTTGACATCCTGGGACTCCGCACCGTCTTCCCGCTCTTCATGAAGACCCCCAAGAAGATGAAGAAGGCAGGAATATCAGAAAAGGAGCACGAAGGTGGGCGTTGAGCACATGACACATGCATGGATGTAGCTTAAGGGGGGCCGGTGGCTGAAGCATAAAATGACATCAAGTCAAGGAAATGGCAAAATACATTTAAAAAATAAAAATAAATGTAAAAAATTTAAACGTAGTGATATTTTAAATGTTTTGATTAAAATACACGCTAGTATGAAATTAATATGAATCCTATTATATTTTTGTAAGACACAATAATAATAATAATGTAAACTCCTAAATACCCAACGACGGTACTATTTAGGATCAGGAACACTTCTGCTCTGGACTGTAGAAAAGATTTCATTTCATCCTATTTCCAATACCGCAATTAAACAGAGTCTCAGTCGAAAGACTCTCTAGGTCCAATGTAATTATGTGATTGCACTTAATTACTATATTACTGTTATAAAATGATTAGTCTACCAATCCTTGTTACGTCTGGGTTCAGCTAGTTAAGGGTTCATTTCGTTGGTGCTCCATCAGCGCGCGACTTTTGGTTATTTGAGGGCCCAGACCTGCACGTAAGTCGTTAAGGAATGAGACAGAGGTCATGGTGCCAGGATGGTATTACAGCTATTAAAAGAGGTGTTTCCTCCGTGTCCCGCGACTGATCGACTGCCTCAGGTTAAGGCTACACGGCCCAAAAGAGATGCAATCGCCCCGCTCATACGTCCCAGTTTTCATGACATATTTCACCCCCAGGTAAACACCATTGATGTCGGATCCAAATCTTAGTTGGTCCAAAGTGTGTGTGCCTCGCTCCATCCACAGGGAATGAGCCTTACTGCCGAATTACCAATAACCAGAACAATAAACATATGCATAGACCAAACGGAATTCTTCCCCAGATTTGTATGAAATTTTATTAGCAGACAAAACCTACTGTGTCAGCAATACGATTACGAACAGAATACAATGTTGAAAGAAGCCAATGCACTACCTAAATTAAGGGGAAAATACTACGTGAATTGAGGTTCACGGGAGCCCTTTACCGGGTTTCGACTCAAAGATTTGATCATTACATCAAAGTTTAATACTTGGTCGCCTCGTGGGACGACCGCAGCCAGGGACCAATGAGCAATCAGTTACCTGAACATGGGCAGTCCTAACGCCAAGGGGTTTGGCTTGGGAACTTTAGCTTCTAGCCAAGTTGTACTCAAATCCTAAAATACTACATTTTTATTACATTACCTAAAACAATTACAAGACCGAGACCTGTTCACCACCCAAAGTATTTCCATCAGATTGATACCAAACACATCATAGGAATTCTCAATACAACATGTTAAGCGTTTACTACACATATCAATACATTTGGCCCACGTCTCTCCTGGGCACGTGGTATTCCTGTGCACGCGCAACAACTGGATACCTCCCTCACCTAAGGGTCGAGTTTCTCACCCCGGAGGGGGCGAGTTTGAACAGCTGGCGTCTCCGCACAGAGGGTATTGTCTTGCTGTGCGTCCTTGTGATTCAAACGTCAGATAGGCAAAGTTTGTCTTTGTAATTTAAAGATAGCAAAAACAGTAAATAAACACATGAATGGCAGAAAAGCAACGAAACGTGAGATCCTTCAGGAACCCGTAGGTAATGATTATGAGGATGAAGATGAGGATGACGATGATGTCAGTGGTCATAGAACAGTCAAGACAGTGGGGGGGATTACAATAATAATGTCAAACTCCGCTTATGGACACATGTAAAAACACTTTAATCAATCTCGTTATCCATGATATATTGTTAATAACTTTCAATAATGTTTTTGTCATACAGAACATGTGTGTTCCATCATCTCCTCAATGTTACGGAATTTGAAAGCCCAGCAAAGATCAAGGCTGCTGAGCAAGTTCACTGAGAATGACTGTGAAAAAGTAAGTAATGTCTTGATATTAAGTTATACCCTACTATTACGGTACTTATCCAGTCATCCCGTTTTTGTTTTTTGCTTCTTTGTTCTTTCAAATTAATTCAAGGCATATGCAAATTGCTGTGTGATTAGTTTCTTACAAAAAGTGTTCCAAATCCACATGGAACATTCAATTAAAATCTGTTTCACTGAGATTAAAACTTGTTAGGCATCGTACGATGCAGTGCACATGTCAGCCTTAATCTAATGGTTAAAGATCAGCTGTGTGTGACTGTGAATGTGCTCTACTGTTCCCTTCAGGTCGACCGGCTGATGGAGATCCACTTCAAATACTTGGAAGCTGTACAGCAGGCAGACAAGAGGATTGAAGGAGAGAAACATGTAAGAACTCAGAATACTGATAATTTTCATTCATCTTCTCTATGAGTGTGTGTGAATGGATGAATGTGAGGCATATAATGTGAAACTCTTTGAGTGCTCCAAGGAGTGGAAAGGTGCTATATAAATGCTGTCCGTTTACCATTTTACCATTCTCTATACCTTTACATTTACCATGGGAAAGGTGCAGTTTCTGACAGGCTGCTATGATCTGATCAGTGGCATTACTTCTTCAAAATCTACATGAAGGAAGATGCCCAGCTATGTCCAGATGTTTGGGTAGTTGGTTTTCTGTTCAAATGGTTGCAAGGTCTTGCCTCCTTTACCTTTCTCTACACCTCCATCAATAGCTGAAACCACCCAACCTGGTATTGCTCCATAAAGTGAAACAAATACCCTGAGCCGATGGCAATGACCATCACTAGGGTTTTGTGGGTGCACTCTGACTGTCATACCAACAGACCTGGTTCTTTGTTGTAGAGGTCAGAGCCCCAGTTTGGTAACCCAGAAGGTCTGGGTTCGAGTCCCAGCAGGGCAACTGTACTCCCCTTTACTATATTTAGTAATGAGCGTCAGTTAATGTAATACATGTATAATGTGATGAAACTCAAAAAAACTAAAAATAGGTTTTGTAAAAGTGTGGTGCCTGTTCCTGTTCACCCCAGGACATAGTGTTCAGAGAGAGATCCTGGATGAGTTGTACTCCTCTTGCTCAATATATCTACTATATGAAGGAAGAGGATCCACAAAAAGCAAACCAGTTTTTGGCTACCCATGGATGACACAACCACTGTAGCGGTTCATAGCTTCTGCACGTGACTTTGACCAGGTTTAATAAAAGTGTGCAATGCCTCTTGCTGTTCACCTCAGGACATCGTGCGTCAGGGGGAGATCCTGGACGAGGGCATGGAGGACGAGTTCTACCTGCGGCGTCTGGACGCCGGCCTGTTCGTACTGCAGCTCATCTGCTACATCATGGTGGAGATCTGCAGTGCAGGCATCTCACAGGTATGTAAAGACCTTCCTCTTTCGAGAGGACCTACTGCACTAATGCCTGAGCTGGCCTAGCCCCAGGGCAGACTCTTGACATGATTTGTGTGTGTGGGTGTGTGTGTGTGTACTCTTTATTTTTTAAAAAAAACAAAAAAAACGTACCCCTCTTTGCAACTGCACTTGTTGTTCTGTATATTTCCTGTGCACTTTGTATTTGCTTGTGATGTTGGCTATGATTATGTTCTCTTTTGAAAGTCGCTTGGTTGTAAAGCGTCTGCATGCTATGTTTAATTCTGAGCTATTTTACCAAAAGACTGTAGTAGACATGGTGTTTAGATCTGCAGTGCAGGGACCTCACAGGTATGCTTAGGAGCCAGTTTCCGAAAAGACTTACAATAGATTTGACACATGGGGTTCTTTTTTCTAATATGCGGACTCCCGTCCCCCCCTTGCCTGCTTTTGCCCTCGGGATGACGTCACCAAGGACAGAAGTTTAATTTAATATCTTGTAAAAGCGCAATGCTAAGCTTTTCTCATTTGCAATCGGTATGGTGGATGAAGACGCTTTGTGGCTAGACTGATAGCTGGTAAACTTGGCTTTCTCAACGGAGGCGGGCCAGGCGTCAGCGAAACGCGGGGCCACACGCACAGGTCGAGGACGGGTGTCCGCCGCTTATGGGAAAGAACTCAGTGTTTCTTTGAGCCCATCACAGACTGAGAGTGCGTCTTAATATGCGACCTTGCCTCCTCCACTTGCGCTTGTCTCCTCGCCCCGCCTCCTGGCCCCTCCTCCGTGGAGAAAACGATAAAGTTTCCCTGTTGTCAGCCTAGCCACAACAACTTTTGAGGGACTGTTTTTCATTCACCATTCATTCACCATACCAATTGCAAATGAGAAAAAGACTTTACTATTGAGCTTTTGCAAGATATTGAAATATAATGCTGTTGTCAGTGATGTCATCATGACGAGAAGCAAGTGGAGGAGGCAAGGTCTCATATTAAAACGCACTCGAGAATGGGGTGTGATGGGATAGCCATGGTGTAATGGCTAGGGGCGCTGGGACTGTAGATCACAGGAGTTGCAGGTTCAATCCCCCATCCTTACCAATCCCTTCATGGCTGAAGTGCCCTTGAGCAAGTCACCTATCCTCTCACTGCTCCAGGGACTGTTGCCAATACCCAGTAAATATCTGTGAATGGCTTTGGGCGATCAGCAGCCATGTTTAATGTAATGTAATCAATCCAAATGCAATGTTTTCCAGGTGCAACAGCGAGTCTACCAGATCCTGAACTTGAGAGGAGGGTCTACCAAAGTTGTCAGACACATCATGCGAGGTGAGTTTATAGTTATAGCTCTCGTGTGTGTCTATAAACACAGCCATCTAACAACCTAGAGTCTACGTACTAACATAGTCTTGACTGGTGTAGTTACTTCTAATGTTGTTAATGGCAAATTATAGTTTGTGCAGTAGGGCTGCCTGCTTGATGAAAAAAAAAACAATTAAACGTACCATGGAATGGGTACATTGTGCCTATTACAATACAATACAATACAAATACAATACAACCTGTATTTATACAGTGCAATATCACAACTATTGTGCATCTTTGTGCCATGTAGTGTCATTACAGCACAATCAACTCTCCTAAATACTAATGCAGAGAGGGCAATGACATATTTGTGTTGTCTTCAGACTATCACTGGCAAACGTTTAAGCCTAAATGTTATGACAAACATTACATGGTTTAATTACTTATTTAAAAAAATGTTTTTATTTACAGAATATGCAGAAAACATGGGCAACAAGAGCAGCGAGGAGAACGCACAGACTGAACAACGGAGGATACTGGACCTCGTAGAGAACTTCTGATTTAGGCCTACCAGCGATATTCAGACCCTTATTAGGGCTCCTGGAATTATATTTGATTTTTTATTCCTGTCCCTTCCGTTGTGTTCTTATCTGTTAGTGTGAATAAAACATGCTTTGTATTTAGAAACACCTGGATGGGTTTTTTTTTTTATTATTTAAATCACTGAATAACTTGACTACTGTCCTCAATTCACTCACTGTATACTCTGTACACTGATTTTTACAAGAAGACAAATATTATACAATAATATACACATTATCCTTACAGTTTAGTTCTTTAGCCTTCTTTAGCCACAGTTACGGCACAGTCAAGGACCAAGGCACCCTAATATTCACATTGTATGAATGTCATACACTATTTCCTGTTTCCTCCATTTTAAATTCTTCCAGTAGCTTCATCACGTTGGATGAATATTCGTTTTTCTGGCGCCCCATTCCACTGAGGTTAACAGGCAGCAGGTCCTCATGGGGGGGCGGGTATGTGTAGGGACAATACTGCTCACACAGGGTGAACCAAACCACATCAGGATCCTTCGCAATCAAACACTGGAAAACACTGAAATGGAGGGGGAAAAACAGCACGATATTAATAAATGCATGACTGAGCAATTCCTGTCCCAAATAATACAGAGGTTCGAGAACTGCTCAAAATTCATAAAAGGGTCATCTGAGTTACATCATTTAGGTGGTCAAAGGGTTAAAGGTTCAAATCCCACCCTACACCTCCATTAATGGCTAAAGTGCCCTTGTGAAAGGCACCTAATTCAGCATTGGTCCAGGGCGTGGTCCCAAGTCACTTTGAATTAAGGGTCAGCTAAGTGTAATGTAATGTGATCATTTAGGCTGCACTTACCTGCAGCCGGCTTCTTGAAGTTTTGGTGGTTGTAAGGCACTCAAGTATGGCAAACAGGCGTCAGTCACCAAGAATACATCTGACTCCGCTGCATGAGGGGGGGAAAACAAAACACTCAATTCTTAACATTTACAACACAAGAATATCAGAAACGTAAGACGGTAGATGAGTGCTATTTTTCAATGCTGTGATTCAGACAGATGGACAAAATACCAGCAGTCTAGTACTTTCTTTCTTTAAAAAAAAAATTAAAAAAAAAATGTTGGGGTCTTTTTCGACCTTATTGACAGGACGGTATGAGAGGTGGACAGGAAGTGAATGGGGAGAGAGACGGGGAGGGGTCTGCAAATGACCCGGACCGGGAATCGAACCCGGGTCAGCCGCATGGCAGACGAGTGCCCTACTGGTTGGCCACGGCAGGGCCCTACTACTTCTTTCATAATCAAATGCAGTGTTCATTTTTATTCAGATGAAATCAGAATGGCAGCTGGGCTTATCAAAAGACAACATGTTGTTCAACATACCAAATATTAAAGTTGCGTCAAGACAAGGGCAAGTGATGATGCTTAGATGCATACCTAGATCCAGGGAGACGCACAGAGAGCCGAGGCCCTGGAGGTAGGTCAGCTGCCTCTTGAAGTTGAGGGTTTGGGTGTAGTGAGGGCCCGTCTTCATGCTGGTTAGCGCTTGCTTGGTCAAGAAGGCAGCCACAGTTGGTATCACTGATTTGGACACTCGTTTCCTCAGGAAGTCGGTACAGACCTCTCCCAGAGAGCAAAGAACCTGAAGAATGGAAAACCAAAGTCATTAAAATGAGACCTAACAAAATTCAAGTAATTTTCATCATTGACTGTCATTGACATTAATTCATTGACTGATGACATGCCAACAGAAGTTCAATTTCGGATAAAAGGACAATGAAGAATATCCTCTGTGTTTCTGCACAATACACCATAATTGTCTTTCACAATTTAGGATGATTTCTTCCGGTGGATATGGAATATTATGTAGGTATACAATAAACATAGGCTGGTACCTTAAATGCCTGGGGGACAATAAAGGGATCTTCATCATTGAGACGGCGCTCCAGCACTGGCCAGCAGCGATGCACCATCGGTAACAACTGGTCCTTACATTCACTCATCACACGCACACCCAGCTCCAGCATGTCCAGAACCTGCCATGTAAAAAAACAACAACAACAAAAATTATTAAAATAATCTAACCTGGCTCTCATGATGAACGTGGCCCCATAAAACAGAAGACAGCAGAGATGGGACCAAGTCACTGATTTGCAAGTCACAATTTGTAAGTCTCAAGTCCTGCCAATCAAGTCCGAGTCAAGTCACAAGTTAAGACATATTTGACCAAGTAAAGTCCAAGTCGTACCCAAGTCAACTCTCGAGTCAATAGCGTACAAGTCAAGTCACAAATCATTCCTAATATTGCCAAGTCAAGTCTCAAGTCAAGTCATTTGTGACTCAGGTTTGACTCAAGTCCAAGTCACAAGTCCACCGCTCTGGAAGGAAGTGCACAAAAAGTAGCTCACGAAGCTGAGCAGAAACGCACAGATCTGGCAAGACTAACCAGGCTATAAATCATCCGTGTGGACATGAATGGGTGAATGTATACCAGTCAGTGTGTGTGTGTGAGTGTTGCTGTACTAATAGAGACACACTGACCATATAAAGACATTTATTCATTTAATTATTTATGACGTTAACGGCATATAAGAAAGACAGGACTAAACCACACTGTTTACATCAATGTTCATGTCAAATTTGAGGAGGTGATTAGTGGTGGTAACTTTATATTATCTGCCATCAGGAACTTCAAAGGGAATACTTGGCCTTAACATAAAGAATGAACAGTAGAGTAGTAGAGTAGCGTAGAGTAACTTTGCTGATCCCCGGGGGGTATTTAAGATGCCAAGTAGCTTACGTAAATACACATAATGTCCACATGGACATTTCAAGACACATTTAACACAGGTAAATAGTCAGAAAGGGAAAATAAAAACATAAAACAATGTTAACAAAAAGAATGCTAAATACAGTACCTTGAGCCGCAGTCTGAGGCTAGGGAGGGAGAGCAGGTGGATGCATCTCTCCATCACATCTTTGGCGATGGTGACGTGCGGAGGCAGATCCACCTCCATCTCAACATCTACATCAGGGGCTGCATTCTCTTCCATCGGGGATGGAACGTCTTTTCCTAAAATGGGAAAAAGCAGTGTCAGGCATATTAAATATAATAATATTAATTTCCATAATATAATATCCCAAAATGACATTATTATTCTTAAAAAGGGCTAGTATCTCATGTTATTCCACTTGACATGTATCAAAGTCATTGATGACTAATGAAGAAAGCCACTGGCACTGGTCAATTACTCTCCCCACCAACCTGGCGGGTCGGGAATCGAACCAGCAACCTTTGGGCTACAAGTCTGATGCCCTAACAGCTTACAGATGACTACCCACACCTAGACACTGCAATATTACAGCATCATGATACAAACATGTATAAGTGTTGGACACTATGCAAAATAAAACATTAGCAAACCTTGTTCATCTTCAACATTCTCACTCTCCACGATGCCTTCAGCCAGTTCTGTTTGTGTTCGATATTCCAGCAAGAATTTTCTAGCATCAAAGACATCTTTGTTTTCTGTTTCTGGTGAACTTTCTTCCTTCTTGTTGCTGGAGACTACTCTTGCTGAAGTAAGAGAAAGAAAAAAAAACATCAGTAAGAAAGATTGGCTGTATTGCCATTCAAAGGCAAAGAACAGTAACTGCATATTTTGTCAACCTCGAGTTTATGGTCCTTCATAACACTTCTAACTTGTGACTAGGGGTCGACCGATACAGGTTTTTTAATGGCCGATGCGATACCGATTTTTTTCCCCATCACCCTTGGCCGATACCCCATTTCCGATACCCGATATTTGGGGCCGATATGGGTTAAAAAAGGTTAAAAAATGACAAATATTCCAGGTCTCAAGTTAAAAATAAACATTCCTTTAACATTATCAAACTGTGGTAGAACTTGTAACATTTAAAAACCCACTCTAACAATCAAGTAATGTTTAACAATCAAGTAATACAAAAATAAAGTGTCTTGGTGCTTTAAAAAAAAAACAGAATGACATAAAATTATAAATATTGTGATTCGGCCAAAACCACACGCGTATCGGCCGATACCATCCAATACACTTAAAAATGCAAATATCGGCCCGATACCGATACCGCTATCGGTCTATCCTTACTTGTGACAAAGCCTTATTGTCCAAATGTGTCCCGTTTTAGGGATATCGCTATGTCACATATCCAGTAACTACAATATCCAACCAAATGCCAATTCTTTGAGCGTCTTTTTCTTCAGTTTCAATGTTGGCGCATTTAGTGCACTTTGCCTTTGTAGGGCAGTGTAGCTCATTCAACTCAATCAAGTAACGCCACCTTAGTGAAGGAGACTAACTCACCCACTCCTATTGATAATAATAACAATAATAGGTAACATTTTATTTTAATGGTTCACTATTACAGTGGATCTACCACATTAGGTACAGTGTAATAACCAGTGTAACAATATTAAATACCATGTAATACCAGTGTAATACCATGTACCAACCCTAACCCTAGATGTAAGTACAAAATTGGTACATGGTGTTACATGGTATTAAATATTGTTACACTGGTTATTACACTGTACCTAATGTGGTAGATCCACTGTAATAGTGAACCATTAAAATAAAGTGTAACCCAATAATAACATAATAACTCACCCACTCCTTTCATGACCGCATGAAGCACCTCCAGAAACTCTGAAGCTCTGTTGTCATGGTGAAGGTCGACGGCCGTCAGTACATCTTGAACGACGTCCAGCACCAGAGGCAGCAGGCTCGCATCCGAATGGGTCACCATGGCAGCGAACACCCTCGGGGCGTGTGATTGGACACTGGGCCTCCCGAGGTGGAGCGAGATGTCGTTCAACAGGTAGTCTGCGTTCCTGTTGATCAGCTGAATTAGAGAGTCATAGCCACACACCTGGCAAATCGAGGCCAAGGTACTGACGGCTGACTGGCTAACGAGTAACGACTTGTCTCCTACTTTCTCCAGCACAGCATAGAGCACTGTCTTCAAAAATGGGTCAAAGGCAGGTCCAAGGACTCTCGAGAAAACTCCAATTCCTTCCAACTGAAGGCATATCTGCCATATGTTACTGTTCAACTGCTTCAGACCTTGAGCTGTTGCTGTACATGACTCACTGGGATATTGGGACACTGCTAATAATGAAGTCTGACGCTGACGGCTTTCATCTTGTTCATCTGAATGGTCATGGCTGGTGGGCAATTGCCAGTTCTCTGCGCTAATATATTCTTCAATGACTAAAGATATAACTGGCGCCAACTCCAAGTGGCTTCTTATGGCCGTTGCTGGCTTCAGGTCGATCTTCAGGTCAGTGCCAACAGCCCCAGCGATGATCTCGTTTAGCACCAGGACCGACTGCTTGCGGTACATGGAGGACTCTCGATACAGATCAAGGAAATGGTCCACAAGGATGTTGAGGTTTCCATAGTAACCCAGCATCTGACAAATCTCCCTGATCACGGAATGGATCTTGTCATCTGTGAAGTAGAGGAAGTCTTTCTTCACTATGTTTGCCTCGTCGTAGGCTTCTGGCTTGTCTTGAACCACCACCACTGGAAAGTTTTTCTCTTCCACGATTCGCACGTTAGTCACGTCCATCTCCAATACCAGCATCATGGCCTTAGAGATGCGGTTAAGGTGAACAGCTGAATTCAACACCACTTCTACACTGGGCCCAAGGACCTTCAGATATCCCAGAAAAACTCTGAGGACAAAAAGCTTGCGTTGATCATCGGACGCTTTCATGAGCTGTGGCAAGGAGGTGGACAACGCGTGAAGCTTTTCCGAGAGGATGTCAGTAAAGGCCACACGCCCTGCTGTGTCACTTTCACTTTGAGAAATCTTTTGTAAGGCCTTACTTGCTTTTTCCCTCACAGAGATGTCTTCGTCATTAACCGCTCCGACCAGAGCTTCAAGGAAAGAACCTGTGCACTCCGAAAGGGAACTTGAACACCTGGTCAACAGGTATTCGCACATGCTTACCATCTCCAGCCTCACTTTCCAATGCTGATGGCCGGAAATACAGGAGATGATTTTCTGGAAAACCATAGAAAGTCTCTGAGAGGTTTCCTTGGTCCAATTCGAACTTCTATGAACTTCTAACTCCCCCAATTTCCCAGGTTGCCTTGGTGGTGCTTTGGTTGATGATGATGATGATGATGCTGCTTTGGCAGTCTCCTGGTTGGCAAGTTCTGCATCGTCCATCACAGCACCTATAATTCTGTACAGTGCTCTGGTAGCCCTCGTTATCACTGCATGGCCCGACATCGTGTTGTGGCATATGACCTGGCTCAATGTCCTTGACGCCCCTGGCAGAAAAGAGGCCAGCGCGTTCCCAAGTGCGTAGCTCTCCTGCTTGTTGGGAATTACGTGATCTTCTGGACAGTCGCACTGGAAG
The DNA here is from genome assembly GCF_034702125.1 of Engraulis encrasicolus. Lineage (NCBI taxonomy): Eukaryota > Metazoa > Chordata > Actinopteri > Clupeiformes > Engraulidae > Engraulis > Engraulis encrasicolus. The sequence continues at coordinate 4,260,246 of NC_085866.1, forward strand.
GCCAGAGACAGGAGACATTTCAGTGCCGCCGTTTGGACTCCGCGAGCGGCACGCTCCTCTTGGACCAGAGCCAGAAGCAGCGACATGGCCGCACCAAGAGTAGGCAGCATGGACAGCTCGTACAGTTTAAACACCACATCTCCATAGGCTGCGTGGAGCAGGTTATTCATACACTTCAAAACCGATGACTTCAGCTCTTCTGAGACCGGTGCTGGCTTCCCAGGGTCTTCTGGGATGGAGATACACATGCAGAAGTCTGTGAAGAGGTTTTGCAACGACTCCCAGCTGCTCACGGTGGTCTTCTCCAGGACGTAGCCCACCGTGTCCATCACGGCCAGGACGAGGTTCTCCTGCTTTGGTCCGGGGACCTTGAGGACGAAGCGCAGCGGGAACAGGACATAGTCCTGAATCTGCTGCAAGGCCTCGTCGCTGACCGTGTGCAGATTCTTCTGCAAGATCTTCACGTTTGAGATTGTGGGCGCCCGAGTCAACGTCACACAGCTTGGGCGGAGGAAGGCGAAAGCCTCCTTAGGGTTGTCTATTTGTGTCATCCTCTTTAGAAATACAAGAGCTTGTTCCAATCTGTAGGTAGAAAGAAGTGGTTGTTGGTTATTATTCAGTACGTACATTGCAGAGTTGTATAAAGTAGAAGTGCTCTTGCAGATGTAATTACAACACTAGTGGTATGATGATATTACAAAGTTGAAACCATATACATATGATGTAATATCATACCACTTGTGTTGTTGTAATTACACATGTAAGAGTAAATCTACTTTATACAACTCTGGCATGTTGCTTAAAAATTACCCTCATGAAAACCTCTTTGCTCGGCTCCACTAATAGATTCATTCAGGGATAAAATCAGAGCTCTCTTGGCTACCCCAGGCCAGGGATACATCAGGGCGTCAGTGAGTGCAGACCATTTGGGTACACTCTGACTGACGCTGTCATAACATCAACATTTTTTCAATACTTGTAGCTATTGGGAACAAAATATGACAACATATCACTGCATTCCGTCTGAAATGACATCTTCACAACACAAGAAGTGCATAAAACTATTGCCCACATGGAGACCAGTGATGGAATGATGATGAATTCAGGCTCTTTGAAGCAGAATGAAAGAAGATAGTTGACCGGTTGATTTGGTAATGGAGTGCGTGCGTGCTGAACTCACCATAAAAAGTCGCAGGCTTGTGTGAGTGAAAAACGCAATTGCAAACCAGCTCTATTTATCAGCAAACTTTCAGTGCATGAATGCATGGTGTGTGTAGTGGCGGACAAAATTGAGTGAAGCAGCGTGATCATGATAACAGATAGCACTTCCGGGTATAAAATAGGGATTACCTCTTTGTTCAAAGTAAAAGTGCACAGCCTAAACGTAACATAACAGCATAAAGCAGTATAGTACATAAACTCTTATTTTGACACATACTCGGGTTGACTCCATATTGAAGATGTTCATCCTGGGGTGAAAATCGCCAGCTTGCAGACATCAACACACAAATTTGGTTTGTGTTTATATATATAAATAAAAAGCTCTGTAGAAATATAATAGTCTAACTAGAATTATGCACGTAGGTCAAGCGTATTGAGGCGTTGCAAAGGTAACTGTTTATAATCTGACGTTATTTAGTCAAAGCTTCGTTGTTATCCTCCAAAGGTGCTTCACATTTCATGAGCACACGGACGTTACCAACAGTAACGCTAAGTTACTCGTGTGAGGGTAATTAGGATTCACTACTATAATAACACATACAAAACGTATCTAACGTAACGTCACGGTGTTGATCACACTTGTCAGCTTAACCAGTGTTGGTTAGCACAAGCTGCAATTCCGACATGTCATCATTCTCCGAGTCTGCGTTGGAGAAGAAGTTGTCAGAGCTCAGCAATTCCCAACAGAGTGTCCAGACCTTGTCACTATGGATAATCCACCACCGCAAGCATTCGTCCCTCATTGTACGAGTATGGCACAGAGAGATGAAGAAAGGTAAGTGTTTTCATCGAGCACCTGCTTTGTTTTGTGATCTGAAGTTGTAGTGCTATCTTAAATTATGTGGAGGACGCATGAAGTTGTCAACAGGTCAGTCCAACAACACAACGCAGTCCAACAATCTAACTGCATACATACTACTGTTCTTCTTAAATTCACATAAACAGTCAGATTTAGTTTAGATTATTTTTCTTGTGAATGTGTGCAAGTTTGCATTCTGACGTATTCATGCAAAATGATGTGTGGGGGGAAAAGCCCAGAATTCTGAACTTCGACAGGTTCAGGTTTGCTTGTTCTATGTTCTATCAAATCAAGGATACCTAACAAATGTCATGAATCGTATTTGGTAAAGCCTCACTCACAACAAAGTGTGAAGGAGTGGAACATTCTGGTATGGACTGCCCATGGTCTGCACAGGCTGCATTGGTGTGGCCCTGAGTGCCATGCCCTTAGTTTGCCCTTCAGTAGACGGAACACACAGGTCTTAATATGGCTCATGTGGCCAATGTAAAACCTGGTTAATTAGATGGCTTATGTAGCTGTTATGCTTGTGAAAAAGAGCCAGCTATTGGTTACATTTACAATTATCAAAGGCTAGTACACTGCTAAGGGGTATGCACGGCTTGGACTGACAAACCATCTTTGTTCTTCGGGTGCAACATCTAAGCTTTACTCCTGTGAAAAGATGAAAAGGTCATATTGATATTGGTGGTTGGGTTCCTTTGTAATATGGCTGGTAGTGGACACCAAAGCTTTCTATTCATCGGCAGCCTGTATGGCCACGTTCCATGGTGTTTCAAAAATGGTCCAGGATTTAACCCAAACCTGTCCTCCAAGGGCACACAGTGGTGTATCCTAGGGGACTGCTGTGATCAGAAGGTAGCAGTAGCAAAAATGTGGCTGTTCTTCTGTGCCCTCATCTGTGGCTGAATTACGCTTGAGCATCCTGAATTACCCTTGAGAAAATCCTCCATGTCTCCGGGGTCAGTAACTGATACCCTCAGAGCCGGTTTAACCAATAGGGCAGACTAGCCAATTGCCTAGGGCCCCACCAAATCAGCCCTCAGTAGTGGCCCCCTACTATCAGCCCCTTTGTGGTAAATACACACAAAAAACACCCAATAGGGGCCCATATCTACAGTATATTGCCTAGTGCCCCCAAAGGAGTGGAACCCCTGCTTAATTCCCTGTACTGTACCTAAATAAATGTAAGTTTGTTGGGGTGAAATCATCAGCTAACTGTATTACATCATGTGTATGTTCTCTCCATAAGTAACTTATTTTTGATGTCTGCTCCTTTAGCTAAAAGCAGCAGGAAGTTGACCTTCCTCTACCTGGCCAACGATGTGATCCAGAACAGTAAGAAGAAAGGGCCGGAGTTCACTAAAGACTTCGAAGGGGTCCTGGTGGACGCCTGCTCCCATGTTGCAAGGTGAGCTATGCTCCAGTACTGTCTTATACCTTCATGGTTTGTATTTGTAAGAAGAAAGTAAAGACTCTCCTTTTTCGTGAATATCTACTACACTAATGCTTGAGCTGCCCTAGTCCCAGGCCAGACTCTTGACATGATTTGTAAGTGTGTGTACTCTACTTTACTTTAAAAAAATACTACTTTTAAAAAACAAACCAGAATTGAAACCCCATTGAAAATGAATGGGGCTTTATTTCTGGTGAGTTAGAATTAAACTGGTGACTTAGCACCAAAACATGGCATGGAAATGGTATATTTAATTGAAGAGTGAAGTGTGGGTCACCAGATCAAACAGACAAAAACAGCTGACAGCAAAGCATCAAGGATATCTGGGCTTCCATAATGCCCATGCAATGCCTCTGCCATTGACTTTGATGTTAAATGCATCACAGCAGTGATTAAGACAAAAACAGTCCTAACCAAATATTGAACATTGACATGTTATGTAGAAAGTAACACATTTCAACCGCTTTGATGTGACCCGAATTTCTGTCTTTTTTTCTGAAGAAAATGGTGATTTAATTACAATATTCTAATAATGTGAATTCCTCAATGCATGTTTTTTTTTTGAGCTGGAAGGTGAAAATATGTAAAAATAAACTAATGAATGATTGGAATAGTTCAAAATGTGGGCAATGCATACATGCTACAAGCCATGAAAGTTCAACATTACTGATGGAATGATGAAAATATATCAACTTTTTTCCTATGATATTCTAATTCTATGGCCAGTACCTGTATTTCCAGGGAGGCAGAAGAGGGCTGTAAGAAGCAGATGGGTCGTCTGCTGACCATCTGGCAGGAGAGGAGCCTGTACAGAGCCGACTTCATCCAGCAGCTGAGACTGGCCATCGAAGACTCCAACAGCCCCAAACAGAAGCCCGCAGGTGAGGCCACGCTAGACACTACACCCCAGGTGAGGCCACGCTAGACACTACACCCCAGGTGAGGCCAGACAGGGTACACATTACAACAGCCCCAAACAGAAGCCCGCAGGTGAGGCCACGGTACCACGCACTGATGAAGGCTTGATAGCCGAAACGTGTTTGCTTTTTGGACATGGTGGATAAATAAATAATGAGACGCAGTTTGTGAGTGCAGATTTTTCTTCCTTAAGTTGATACATTTTGTCGCGCAGACTTTCGTTTTTCCAAGAAGTTGAGGGCGTCCTTTGCCAAAACTTGAGGCCACGGTAGACACACCAGGGGTGAGTTTCTCAAAAGGGAAGTTGTTAGCCTGTTAGCAACTTCGGTAGTTGCCAATGGTAAAATGCATTGAAAGCAACAAAGTAGCTAATGTAGTAAGCAACTTTGGTTTCGAGAAATTCACCCCAGACGGGGTAGACACTACACACCTGGGGTGCATTTCTTGAAACCATACTTGCTAACTACATTAGCTACTTTGTTGTTTGCAATGCAATATCCATTCACAACTACCCAAGTTGCTAACTGGCTAGCAACTACACTTTTGAGAAACACACCCCAGGCCTAGGCCAGGCCAGGAGCTCACGTCCCCACAAGGAAAATTGTTTATGAAACTGCCTCTTAAAGGATAGTTCCGGCGTAAAATGAAAGTTTCACCATCGATTTCCCATGCCACATAATGTATCTAATGATGAGCCATTCCAGGCAATGACGCGCCGTTATGGAGTTAGCTTATTTTAAGCTTTTTTGGCGAAAAACGCAGCCAATGCATCACGGCGGGGCCAATTTGTAAATATTATTTTCTGATGTTTCCCCGCTATAAACAACCTCAAAAACGCTACACACTTCATCACAAAGGTCTCGTCAATCAAACCGAGGCACAGAGAAGATCACTTTCTTTTGTTGTTGTAGTTTTCATTTTCAAGTTAATGCCAATAAGTAAAATGTGCAAGTTAGCTGATGTTCTACTTTTATTTCTATTATTGATGGTATGTTTTTGTGACTAGAATTGCATCAGTCCTCAAGTGGTGATGAGATGTTGAATCCTGTTCTTCCCCCAGAAGAGAAGAAGGCTCCTAAGAGAAGCTTCCAGAAGGTGCAGCCACCGCCGCCCGAGGAGGAGGAAGAAGAGGATGACTACAGAGGACACTACTCGCCACGAGAACCAGACGGCAGCGGACCACAGCTGGTACAGACAGACGCTTCACCATTCGTCTTTTATTTACCTCCACCTCCGAAGCATATTCTAACTTGCCCTGCTTTCAGAAGGAAAAGACAACAGTTTTTTAAAGAAGACACTATTTTTGGTATTTTTAATAAGGTCCCACCTTTAAAGGTTTTGAACTTTTTAAAATGTATTGATGTGACCAAACTTATTTAATATATTTATTCAATTATTTATATCATTGTAGATTTTTAATTTGAGGTGAATTCTATTACCTGTACTGGCCATGAAATAGCCACAGTTGCATATTTGGCCATAAATGTAAACAAACAAACAAACCTCCTCCTCCGCTAAGGAGGTTATGTTTTCGGTCGCGTTGGTTTGTTGGTCTGTTGGTCTGTTGGTCTGTCTGTTCGTTTGTTTGACTGTCGGCAGGATAACTCAAAAAGTTACGAACGGATTTGGATAAAACTTTGTGGGGTTGTTGGAGATGACAAGTGAAAAGAAAAGTGAAAAGAAGTGATTACATTTTGGTGGTGATTCAGATCTGGGATTTTTAAAAAAAGATTCTTCACCATTGCGAGATGGGTCTCACTTAATGAGATCTCACTCCATGGCTGAGTGAGGTGCCCTTCAGCTAGGCACCTAACCCCACATTGCTCCAGGGACTGTAACCAATACCCTGTAAATAACTAAGTCACTTTGGATAAAAGCCTTAGCTAAGCGTAATGTAATATAATGTGTCTGTCTTCTCCATTTCTCGTCCCGTCCTCCTCAGACTGAAGACCTGGTGAAGGCTCTGCAGGATCTGGAGAACGCCGCCTCGGGAGACGCGGCCGTGAGACAGAAGATCGCCTCACTACCGCAAGAGGTCCAGGACGTCTCGCTGCTGGAGAAGATCACAGGTGAGACATTATATTTCAATATCTTGCAAAAGCTCAATTGTAGAGTCTTTTTCTCATTTGCAATTGGGATGGTGAATGAAAAATAGTCCCTCAAAAGTTGTTGTGGCTATTGGCTGACAGCTGGGAAACTTTATCGTTTTCTCCACGGAGGAGGGGCCAGGAGGCGGGACGAGGAGACAAGCGCAAGTGGAGGAGGCAAGGTGGCATATTAAGACGCACTCATTATGTTCTTTCCAATATGGGGACTCCCGTCCTCGACCTGTGCTTGTGACCTCACGTTTCGCTGCCGCCCCGCCTCCGTGGAGAACACGGTTAAAGGGCAACTCCTGCCAATTTCAATGTGCTGTTGTATTGCTCACACTACCCTTGACTTGTCAGTACCCGGTGACGCCGCATTTTTTTGGCTCAGCCTTTTCCAAGATATGAGCTATTCTAATGGGGGCAACTTTTGTTTACATTTCATAAAAACATTTTTATTTATTCCCAAAAACATCCAAAAGGTTATGCAACATCAGCAGACAGCTAGCAAACAGCAATACCTTTTGGGAAAATATTTGGAGTAGGCCTATGCTCATTTTTAAAAAAAATGTAAACAAAAGTTGCCCCCATTATTAGCTCATATCTCGGAAAGGGCTGGGCCAAAAAATGCGGCGTCACCGGGTACAGATAAGTCAAGGGTAGCGTGAGCAATACAGCACATTGAAATTGGCAGGAGTTGCCCTTTAGTGAAAGAAAGCCCATTGGGAAACTCCAACTCCCATTGTCATTGTGACACAGCACTCCACAGCACACAAGTGAACACTGCACACTGCACACAACGAAATTGCATTTATGCCTCACCCGTGCAAGGGGGCAGCCCTCAGTGGCGCCCCATGGGGAGCAGTGCGGTGGGACGGTACCATGCTCAGGGTACCTCAGTCATGGAGGAGGATGGGGGAGAGCACTGGTTGATTACTCCCCCCACCAACCTGGCGGGTCGGGAGTCGAACCGGCAACCTCTGGGATGCAAGTCTGACGCCCTAACCGCTCACCCATGACTGGCATCAGCCTAGCAAGTTTTGGTGGACTTCATTCATCATCCAGATTGCAAGTGAGAAAATGACATTAGAATTGCGCATTTGGGAGATACTGAAATATACTTTTGTCGTCAGTGACGTCATCACGAGGCCACCAAGCAGGCAAGGGATCAAGGGAGGACGGGAGTCAGGATATTAGAAAGAAGAACCCATTACTTCTGGCGGTCTTGGGATCAGAAGGTTGCCGGTTCGAATCCCATAACAGCAGAAATAATATGGTTGGTGTCCCTACTCCCTGAATCATGGCTGAAGTGCACTTTACCAAGTCACCGAACCGCACATTGCTCCAGGGACTGTAACCAGCACCCTGTACTTACCTTCCCTGCACATTGAAATGATTTCTCAGCTGTTCATGTGAATGCGTTACAAAACAAATGGACATGGATAAAGAATCAGAATGACAGCAGTAGATTGCCACTGGTGATGTTTAAATGTCTCTTCTCGGCCCTACCGGGGCTCTAACGGCAGGGCACTGAAAGTGAAAAGTGAAAGCCCATTGGGAAACTCCAACTCCCTTTGTCATTGTGACACAGCACTCCACAGCACACAAGTGAACACTGCACACTGCACACAACGAAATTGCATTTATGCCTCACCCGTGCAAGGGGGCAGCCCTCAGTGGCGCCCCATGGGGAGCAGTGCGGTGGGACGGTACCATGCTCAGGGTACCTCAGTCATGGAGGAGGATGGGGGAGAGCACTGGTTGATTACTCCCCCCACCAACCTGGCGGGTCGGGAGTCGAACCGGCAACCTCTGGGATGCAAGTCTGACGCCCTAACCGCTCACCCATGACTGCCCTATGCCAGCAACCCGGGTCCGATTCTGGCCTGGGTCTTTTGCCAAACCTTCCCCATCTCTCTCCCACACGTTCCCTGTCATAATCTCTAACTATCCTGTCATGAATAAACTAATAAAAAAGACCAACGATATATAAATAAAAGTAAATGTGTCTTAACTGCTCTTCTTAACAGATAAGGAGGCGGCTGATAAGCTGTCTAAGACGGTGGATGAGGCGTGTCTGCTGCTAGCCGAGTATAATGGACGCCTGGCCGCAGAGCTGGAGGACCGACGACAGCTGGCACGCATGCTCACCGAGTACATCAGCAGCCAGAAGGAGGCCCTCAGCGAACGAGAGAAGAAACTAGAGGCAGGTTTAAAGCACAACACTTTCTCAGGACATGATTGATATCATCATCTAGATCAGCGGTTCTTAACCTGGGGTGCGGGCACCCCCTGGGGGTGCGCCAGAGATTTCAGGGGGGGGCGCGGAATTTTGTTTGTGTTGAGGTTGTGACTAAAATGCTGCTTCCAAACATTATAATTAGGCCAAATCAATACCAAATTAAAACATGTTTGGACCTAAAGTTAAGTCATTAAAGTATTGATTAATATCTAAAGCAAGAATCATTGTATTTATACACTTAAATCATTTTCTAGTGCATACACACGTGTAGACGTTTGGGTTGGGGTGCGCGGCTTGTCTTGGGTGCTTCAAGAAAAAAAGGGTTAAGAATCCCTGATCTAGATAAGGGATCAGAGTGTTTGAGGTTGCTATGGTTGAGAAATAAACACGAGCTGATTAGCAGAACCTGATTACACAGATATCTAGTGGAGCGTTTGTTAGCCTGACAAAAAAAACTCTTGATTTGAGATATTATGTATGTGCAACAAAACTAAAATAGTCTATAAAATATCAATTATGGATAATCTGTTACTCCATGATCTCACTAAGAGCAGTGATAATGGGAGTCGTGGTAGAGAAGGGAACACCTGAAAACAGCTTGGGGGGGAAAAAAGCGTACAAAGTTACATGGAGTGTCTTGATTTTTTTTTTTTTAACTCTTGAATCTTCTTGCAGGAGTACAAACAGAAGCTGGCGCGAGTAACACAGGTACGGAAGGAGTTGAAGTCTCACATCCAGAGCCTGCCCGACCTCTCCTTACTCCCCAACGTGACCGGTGGCCTGGCGCCTCTCCCCTCCGCAGGAGACCTCTTCTCCACAGACTGATCGTCATCATCATCTCGGGCTGCTTAGGCTGCAAACCATTCTAGCTCCTCGTGTCCTTCCGCCGGCTTCCAACGAAAGGCACGACATCATGGTCGTGGACATCATCAACTTTTTACTCAATATCCAGCAAAAACACAGTCAGCCGTTATTCTCTTACTCAGTCAGGATATTGAATGGGGAGGAAACCCCAAATAGTCACTCTGTGCAGCTTGAATGAGCTCTTATTTTGAAGGACGGGAGGAAGTAGAATGGCTTGCGGCCTTAGCCTTACTTCACAATAAGAGTTGACAAGCTTCAGTTAACCCACTAGAAATCATTTCTTAACGTACGGATTTCCTCATTTGAGCAGCATTCACGCAGAAATTTAAGTTTAGCGTCTTCTAAGGTTGTAAAGGAGCTCGGCTGCAGCCATACTGGAAAAAAGCAGCAGCGCAGCTTTGCTCATTTTGTGGTGGAACATTGCAGTACAGTTAGACCCATACAGAGGATTTTTATAGTACTTTTTAAAAAGAAATATCACCTATACACAGAAATTGCTTCTGTTAATTTTGCCGTTGATGATATTTACTATTGTGTAGTTTTGAATACATATATGAAAGGACATAGCATAGGTTTTTTTGGACAGTAGGACAGTTAAGACTTCACGACTGATGTTTTCGCTTCTTTCTAATTGCATCACAAGATGGACAACAGTTCAGAGCCCTCAGATACATTATTTTTATTATATATTTTCTAATACCCATGTTTCATGTGGGTGCCCTACTGAAAGTCGTTAATTTATGTGCACACTGTTATTTTCTGGGATCAGATTGTGGCTCTGATCGTGGTGGCAGTGAAGGATGTTTTGTCAGCGCGTTAAACTCTTTGTTTCAACACCGCAGCATTGTGTACGGTATTATGTCTGTAGCGCCATCAGTTGAATAAAGAGGGTGAAATAAAAAGGGTATTTTGGTAAACTTTTATATTGTGATATCTTTTTGAAGTACCATTTTAAGTTTGTTGTCAGAACCCCACATTATCCTGGTACAGTAATATGAAAAAAAACGAGATATTATGAGCTACTGTTAACTTTTTGATAACCGTTGACTTTTAAACAATCAGCAGGCTGTTCTCATGACTGGGTTTCTCTAGCTGAACTGGATGCAGAGTTGTGGGTCGTGAGGATGTCGCCTGTAGTATGTCACCTGGAATGTTGCGATGGCAGAAAACATATCAGCTGAGACAAATATGCAGCCTAAGCAAAATAAAACCCAAACATCTACTTTGTCTAGAGATGACACAATGCAAAGCCAAGCCATGAGTGAAAAACATGGCTTACAAGGACATTGATCTGCTCTAGTCTAGATTACTCTCCAATGGCTCATTATAGGTGTATCTTAGGTGTGAAAACTAAACCAAATGAACCTAATCCTTTACTCATGACAATGTGTTGTATTGAATTGGCACTCATCTGATTAATTATGTGTCTCCTGAATAGACTGCCATCTACTTTTTAAATAATATATTATTCATATATTATATAAAGTTCATTTTCAAGACTCAAAGAAAAAAAACTGTTGCAAAAAACCTGCAACACTGTCACAGTGTGTGTGAAATGACCTATTGTGCCTTTCCCTTTCAAATGGTTCTTGGGTGTGTGTGCTGTAACCACATCCATTAAATCCCAGACATTTTTCAATAGTGCTTCGCGTTGACAGCTCTAATGTCCTCTACAATGGTCCTGGATTTACTGAATTACTCTACAGCCAAGCCCACAAGGAGTTTGGGGTGTGGCAGAGACAACTCACTGGCTTCAGATTCACATTAATGTCAAACAACAAAGTATCACTTTATCAGAGAGGTTACATAATATATATTATATGTAATAGATATTATAATGAGCTATATATTTGCCATACATGTATACATGGGTTCAAATGTTTTGTTTTCTCCTGGCTGCGCGACACTAGCCGTTGTCGGTCAAAAAATTAGCTCACGTGGTCGGCTGCCAGTGTCTTGCCCCTCCTCACAACATCGTGTTTATAAACACGGTGAACCCATGTATACCTCAGATTTAAGGGCGAGTCATTAAAACCATTAACACCCTTTAGCATTAGCATACGTTTATTCAATATTAACAAATTCAATGCCCAAAATAGCAGAATGAATGAATTATTTTTTCCCCTTGTCGACGTGAAATGAAGACCAAGCAGATGCAGAGATCCTATAATAATATCTATTTACTTCATGATGACAAGATGCATAGAGGCCTTTCGTTAACTCGACAATGATTCTCAAAATACACATAAAAAGTGGCCAGACGAACACCCCTATTCCACAAAACACGCCATACCAAAACAAAGAAATTAAAAAGAGGGCCATGGGACACAGTGGGAGAATATGACATTTAAAATGTACGAGTGTAACAATCTGTAGAAACGGTGAAAAAAATACTTTCTTTTTTTTTTACAATGATTTTTCTTTGTGTGATATTGTTATGAAAATGCCATGATCTGTCAGTACCTCTGTACTGTCTTAGTTACAGTGCTGAGAATGTTTTGTTGGTGACTAAAAGTGGAGGTGACAGTAAAATGTAGACATGATTGTTATCCATTTAAATAATAAAAATGTAACGCTGCCAGTGTAATGTGGAATGCAGTACAGACCTTTTTAAAAACTTGAACAAAAAAAACAAACAAAAACCTACTGTACCAAGAAGGGAATGCACTTTGCTGTGAGTCTATTACAGTCCATGTTTCAATTACTACACTGATTTTGTTTAAAATGTGTATGACAAAGTATTTATTTGTGCATTTGTGTTGAAGTCTGTAATCGGTTGGGCGGTCAGCCAGTCGGTGGGTCTTGCTCGGTCATGGGTCGTTCAGTCGGTCATGGGCACGGTCTAGTCCAGGGGGGGAACCTACATTTGCAAAATAATTAAGTTATATTTTCCGGGGACCTAGTAAAGTCAGGGGCTTTTGTGAAGGTGACCGCCTTTCTTCAATGTAGGCCTTAAAGTACAGGGAGAAATGCTGGTTTGTGTTCATCATAGTACGGCCCTTGGAGGACTTTGTAGTGGCCCCTCGAATGAAAAACGTCGTCGTCGTCCGCCGGGCCGGTCTAGTCGGTGTCGCTGGTGTCGCTGCTGGGGTCCCCCTGCACCTTGTTGCGGTGCTGCATGGCGCGGTGGTACGCCACCTGCACCGACTTCCTGATGTTGGACTTCCTGCCCTCCAGCATCTTCTCCTTGTCCAGCTCCTGGTCCACGCCCAGAGGCACCAGCTTGGAGCGCGGCAGCCACTGCCTGGAAACACAACAAGAAGCCAGAGCAGTTCAACATACAATACAACAGGGATGTAAATAAAATCGAAATGTATTGATGTATTGGAAGTATCAGCCGGCGATTTAATCGAATCGCATCGTATCGTGGGGCATTCTTAAGAATCGAAAATAATCGAATCGCTGGCCAATGTGCAATTCCCTAACTCCATAACACAATAGTAGTGGAAAAGTAATTGCAGAGATTCTTTAAGTATATAGAGATATGCCAATGTAATAGGTTGCTATGGGCACCTAACATGACCAGGTTCCGGTCTGCCTAAAGGGGCGTGTCATAATACCCCTAGCATTGAATAGAACAGTCCTTAGGTCTGCCTAGGTCTGCCTAAAGGGGGATTTCCCCCCCTCCCCCTTGCAATAATAGAACCCGGAAACAATGGGCCAATGGAACCTCTCTCTCTACTCTCTCTAGCAATTGGAAAAAATCGAAACCGAATCGCATCTTATCGTGGGGAATTCTTAAGTATCGAAAAAAAAATCGAATCCCTGATTTAAGAAATCGATACCGTATCGTATCGTCATGAAGGCTGTGATTTACACCCCTACAATACAACATGTATTTATATAGCGCAGTATCAAGATAATGAATTTGTCTCAAAGGGCTTTCCAAGTACACAAAAATACACACATACACATTCCCACATAAAAAAAACACATACACATTCCCACATAAAAAAACACACATACACATTCACACATCAGCTCTGGAGGCTGCCGTACAGGCTGCCAATTTTCCAGCGGGGTTCATGTGGGAAAGTGCACACAAATGCACACACGGACACAATAATATTCCTAGAAAAAGATAACTATTTGCCAATCCCTTCCTTCAGCATGACTGAAGTGCCCTTGAGCAAGGCACCTAACCCCACATTGCTCCAGGGACTGTAACCAATATCCTGCACCTAAATACCTGTAAGTCGCTTTGGATAAAAGCGTCAGCTAAGTGTAATGTAATGTAATGTAATGTAATGTAATGGGAAGTGTCCGCTCCACTGACCAGGTCCTCTTGTTGTCGAAGAACAGGACCAGGTAGAGGTGCTCATGGGCCTCCTGTGTCATCTGCTCCCCCAGCTTCAGCACGTCGAGCGGGGGCACGGGGATCGGCACACCCCTGTGGAACACCCCCTCACGAGGCATCTTGGGGTCTATGATCTGCAGACAGGGGAGAGAGGCGCTCGAATGATGAATACAATACAATACAATACAATACAATACAATACAACATACATTTATATTACAGTATCACAACTATGAAGTTGACTCAAAGCACTGTCAAAATACACATACCCACACATGCATTGCATACACATTCCCACATTCACACACCAGCTCTGGAAGCTGCCGTATGGCACCAATTGTCCTTTCAACACTCGTTTCAATGAACGACCAACATTTGTTTCGATAATTACTTACAGGTGAATGGTAAAGAGACAGTAGCGAATCAACTCTACTTAAATTGATTCAGAAATTCATATGAAAAAAATGTAGTTCTAGTATGTGATCAGTTCCATTATTTTCACTGAACTGTTCACAGCTATTCCTTACTTTAATTACAAAATTGATGGAGATTGAATCTCCATCACCTGTTTCTTGTTTAAGGTTCTGTGTACAAGAATCGAATATCAACCACTCAAGTCCAACTCTGCCTCTCTACAGTGATTTTTGTTTAGTTTTTTCTTTTTAATATATGTATATATTTTTTTAGAGCTTTAAGGACTTTATACTTTATTTACGACAGAGCAGTGAGAGAGTGACATGAATCGAGTAGAGAGAGACAGATGGGCAAGGATCGGCAAATGACCCAGGCCGGAATCAAACCCAGGTTGCCGGAGTAGCAGTGTGGTGCCCAACCGTTAGAGCCACGGCAGGGCCTACAGTAGTGGCGTTAACGTACCAGTGCTGGATATGAAGGGTACCCCCGACACTTGGCCCACACAAGGTCCAGGGCATCTAGGGTCGTGTAGTCATCTGACGTCATCCAGCAACCCGACCTACTGCGACCTCGGACCACTGGAACACACACACACACACACACACGTTCATTAATTACCGGTATTTATCCACTGAACGTATACCGTGTATTAGGCATTTAACAGGTGCAAAGTTTGCTATTGTGCAACTTGTCTTACTGTGTGACACGCCCCGGTTTGCCCCCACAGAGTAGCTGTCATTCTCCGTCCCCGACGTCTCCTCACTGCTGTCCTCCTGGAAAGCGGAGCGGGAGAATTGAGGCTTCCCACGGCCCAGTTTGGACGGAGTGGTGCTGAGGAACAGAGGACATGCGAAGACATAAGTACAATATATTGCCTAATGTGAAGGGACACACATGTTACAATGCATATTAATACCTAAGAAATGCCAATTAGCTCATATCATCCGACAACCAAATTAGCTTTTAACATCTAAAGCCTTCTTTCAATTCACAAATTG
This sequence comes from Engraulis encrasicolus, assembly GCF_034702125.1. Taxonomy (NCBI): domain Eukaryota; kingdom Metazoa; phylum Chordata; class Actinopteri; order Clupeiformes; family Engraulidae; genus Engraulis; species Engraulis encrasicolus. The sequence continues at coordinate 4,275,542 of NC_085866.1, forward strand.
AACCAGGAAGTCAACTTGGTTGTCATGTTGGTAGGCCATTTCATGTTAGGAAAACGAAAGCCCTAATCTTCCCTTACATTCAGTTCTGTTAAGTTATTGCATCATCATCAACATCATCATCAACAACAACTTTATTCCAAACTCAAGGTCCAGATCAAAGAAGACACACAAGGGCACATAGCCTTATATAAAAAAGAAAGAACATGATAAAAAAAAAAAAAAAAAAAACAGAAAACAGATGAAAAACGCACTCAATAGACAGACACTATGGTGGCGTAGGTGCATTTGGGAGGTGTGCCGCATACGTACCTGGTCCTGTCTGAGGCGGCGCTGCTGCTACTGCTGCTGGTGGACTCGGAGTCGGAGCTGGAGCGCGGTAAGCTGCGCTCGTTACGGTAGACACGGAAACTCTCCGTCACCGGCTGGCTGCCCCCGTCAAAGCCATTACTGGGCAATCCTGCAGACGGGAACAAGGACGTAGCAAAGGTGAGTATTGAAACTCAATTCATTCCCTCATCCAGTTTTCTGCTGGGCAAAAACAAAAGGGGCAAAGCAGCTGCCTAAATAACATTGCACTTGCACCTAAAGCATTTTAAGAGTTGCATATTTATCAGAGTTAAGTGAACAGTCGAGCTTATTTCGGGAAAGGTGCCAAGTTTGACAGTATGGCCATATTTAACATAGCAATGGAGCAGTGGTGTACTCTACTTTTTTATGGTGGGTATACTGTATATTTGAGCATTTTTTGAAGTGGGTATACTGTATTTGTGCTATTCAAAATAATGGATAAATCAATTTTAAGTGGCTATACTGAAATCCCTGAAATGTAGAAGTGGGTATACTCCGTATACCTGCGTTCTACGTAGACTACACCACTGCAATGGAGGTCTATGGTACCAACATCACCAAAAGTACTTATAAAGCACTTTAAAGTGAATGCAAAATTCACCCCAGTGCAAAATGGCTATTTTCCTTTCACTAGTTGGTATGTCCACCTGTTGGAACCCATACATATGCCCATATACAAAATACCTTAATACCACCCTTTCCATAAAAAAGACAAAAGAGAACCCCAATAGATGCAGTAACAGGAATAGCTCCAATAAGCGTACCAGGAAGAGGGTCGTCGTTATCGCTCTCGCTCTCGGAGCTGGAGCTGGTGCGGGGGCTCCTCATCTTCTTCTTGGGGTGTATGGGGTTCATCATGGGCAGCTGCGGGGGTCCGATGGTTCCCGAGGTCACCGGGGAGCAGAGGTGCAGCGCGTCCCGGTTCTTCGGCGGTCGCCCCGGCCGCTTGGGCGGGCCACCTACCCGCGCGTTCTTCTTGGAGAACAGCACAGACGTCCGCCGGCCTACCTCTGGGGCCACCGAGGACGACGTGCTCAGCTCTAGAGTGGAGGAGGCATTAAAGGGACACTGTGTAAGATTTGTAGTTATTTATTTCCAGAATTCATGCTGCCCATTCACTAATGTTACCTTTTTCATGAATACTTACCACCAGCATCAAATTCTAAGTATTCATTATTATGACTGGGAAAATTGCACTTTTCATACATGAAAAGGGGGATCTTCTCCATGGTCCGCCATTTTGAATTTCCAAAAATAGCCATTTTTAGCTGCAAAAAGGACTGTACTTGGACCATACTAGAAAATATTTGTTTATTACTTAGTAAACTTTCATGTAAAGATCAAATTTGGCAATAGGCAGCCCAGTTTCAATGAGCAGCATAGTTGCAGTACCCTTTTTGACCATTTCCTGCACTGTGTCCCTTTAACAGACACGCAACAGTTCAAAGATCCATGCACAGCTTCTACAGTAGGTGCTGGTAAACGCAGGGAGTGTTCAATACTTCAAAAGAAAGAAGTTTACCGCACACTTGTATGACTTTTTGCTCGCTTATTCAGAGCAAACCATTCGCTCTGAATAAATCAGCAAAAAGTCAAACAAGTGTGCGCTGAACTTCTTTCTTTTGAAGCATTCAGAGACATGTTGATCAGTTACTCTGCCAGTGTAAACCCTTAACAATACTGCCCTACAAAGTAAAACGGCAGAGTCACTGACGTCATCACAGTTAAAAAAAAAATCACAGTAACTTGCTGCCTTTCCCCTTTGTAGGGCAGAATAGCTTAGAGCTACAGGGTTCGGCTTGTCTTATATCCAACCATCAATCCAGGACCCCGTTTCTCGAAAGCATCGTTGCTAATCAGCTAGCGACTTACTAGGTTTCCAATGGGACATTGCATTGCAACCAAGTAAATTGCTGATAGCAACAATGTTGTTGAGAAACGAAACCCCAGAGTGGCACCATCCTTTTAGGCCAACCAGTGACTTTTTATTTACCTGCACGTGATTCTGTGTACACCAGTATGTCAGTCAGTCAGTCGGAAAGACATTTGTTGGGATGTTTGCATGCAATGTAGGTCTACTTACATTTTTATTCATTATGCTCTCATTTCCCCTGGTTTGGCCTAAGGGTGCAATTTAAAGGGTTCTCCTTAGGTCTTATGGAAATTGGCCCGGTTCTACCATCACCTCCTACCAATTTCATTTGTACAGAGAGTCTGGAACAGGAGTTCTCGGAAGGGATTGGTCGTGTTCCCAGACAACCAGGCTAATCAGCGCCCGATTGAGGGACGCACACATTTCAAATATCAAAAGAGTTCACCCCTCCCCACCACTAATCGTTTCGCAATGTCATCAGCCAATTTCAGTGACTGGCATAACATAGGATGTGCATTTCAGATTTAAATAGAGTTCACCCCTTCCTCCAGGAATCGTTCCTCAATTCGGCCGTTCCACCCCCCCTATGGATATTAGTATGAGGGCTTAGCAAGAACCAAGGAAATGGACACTAGACTGCCCAGGTACATGCCCTATTCTTCCAGCTTTGTAGACCTTTCCAGAAGTAGTGAAATACCAAAGTACATCTTCTTGTAAAGTTAAAATGCCTATAAAGGCATTTTAACTTTCTCTTTGTAAAGACATTCTTCAATGAGGAGGAGAGGCAGGTCCGCGGATACAGCACCTCAGATGCACTAGTTGTTTGGCCTGGGCCGCCATAAGGTTGCACTCACTCATGTCTGTGTGCGTGTCATCTGAGATAGAGGAGGGGCAGTAGGGATATGGAGGCAAGGGAGATGGTTATTTATCACATGGGCTCCATCGAGGCCATTCGTGTCAATTCAATTTTCAGGCTTACCACTTTTTTTTCTTTTTGCGACAGCATAACAATGCTGTAAGGGGCAATTTTGATGGTGGTTGATCCCAAATCAGCCATGCAGGAGTGCACAACAGTGCTGTGGACATGACGTGCACTTCATCAACATGGCTGAATATAGAGTTTGGCATCAGCAGGAATGATTGATCTGAAGCTATTTCTCTTCAAATGTCTTCTGCCAAAAGTTTGAACACCGGCAGGCGGAGAACATGTGCCTTTGCATGAATCTCCAGTGTTGGAGGAGGAGAAATGGCCAAAAGCTGTTGATTCCACACTACCTGGTGAGATTTACAACATTTAATCTATACTGGACTCAATACGTTTCTAAACCGCAGGACAAGAGGGAGAGGAGGGAAGAGCATCCATGATGAGACATTGGCACGGTTTCCTCCGAGGTTCCTTTCATAGTTAAAGCAACCACCTCCCACCTTGACCAAGTCCCCCGAAAAGCTTTCTATATATTGCAAATGTGATTTCTAAAAGTTGCTTTACTAAAAAGGAGACAATCGGCACACTTCAGGTCTTTTCTTGTGCAAAGTAGCTCACTAAAGTGGATTGTCTCCTTTTTATTTAATGTCCACTGAATCCTGCGCCTTCTAAACGGGTGAGCGGTGATGATGACCCTTCACCACTTCACTACGAGCTGCTTAAAAACAAAACATTGTATGATGAGCTATTATCTATTAGCACTAGCATTCAGCACAGCCGGCGTTTGGCGCTACCTTTCTCTTGGCTGCTGCTCTCCTCCTCCTCATCCTCGTCCTGTCCTGAGCCTACCGAGAGCCGGTGGGGCAGCAGAGCAGAAGACCCTCCTCGGTCCTCAGCCGCGCCTCCTCCGACACCTCCTCCATCACCCCCATCCCGATCCCGATCCCGATCGCGCTGGTGATGCGACAGCTTGCTGCGCTTAACCCCAGTAGCCATCATCATCATCATCTCTTTTCGAAGTGCTTTGTTGCGCCGAGACCGCGCCGAGACACTAGTATGCTTTCCAGAACTGGCTTCCTCAAAGCGCCCTTGCAAGATTTGCAACTGCTCGTCTAGTAGTGGCAAGCTGCCACGCCTGCTTCGATTCTCTGGCAGAAGTAACTCTGAAACAGAGACACATGGCGAAACGGGTTACGGTGCTAACGTTATTAGTAGTTGGCAGCATTAGTCGGTTAGTTACTCTATTCTACATGGATTAGTTTTTTGTTAGTTACTCTGGACAGAGGATTAGTTTGTTAGTTTTTCTGCATTTTGCATTTATTGGGTCGTTATTGCACTACAACATTAGTTAATTGCTTACTTCGAGGTGTTTTATAATTGGATTGACTGATTGATTGATCGATCGATAGATGAGCTCGTTGCAGCATCAGATCGTAATATGCGGTAGGAAGCCATGTTTGGACGAAATACGGAAAGTCTATTGGCTCAACTAGGCTACAAGATTTTGCAAAGAAGTAGGACAAGCAGTGTGCAGCTCCGACTGACAACATTTAAGCAAGCCAAACAGCCTGATGGACGGTTATAGCCATGATTGATGTTGGACTTGCAGATTGAAGGACACATCAATCAGGGAGGGGGCGGTAGGGGAGAGGATGGACTAGGCTAGTAGTAGGGGTGTAGATAATAATGAAAATGTATCGATGCATCGGCAGGCGATTTAATCGAATCGCATCGTATCGTGGGGCATCCTTAAGTATCGAAAATAATCGACTCGCTGGCCCCGGCCCAATGCCCTAGCTCCATAACAAAATAGAAGTGAAAAAGTAATTGGAAAAATAATCGAATCCCTGCTTTAAGAAATCGATACTATATCGTATCGTCATGGAGGCAGCGATTTACACCCCTAGCTAGTAGTCCTCCACCAGACAACCACCTTGTGGTGCACGTCAACAGGACCAGGAGCTGGATCGAAACAACCGACAGCTCGACGTCAGTGATGACCACCAGGGCTCTAAATGAACACCAGCCAACCGGCCAAATGCTGGTGAAATTTCAGTTTGGCTGCTAGAAAAGACCAACTTACGAGCCACTTTGACCCATTAGTGAGTGTTAGACTAGTCCGATTTACATCTACTAGCCATTTTGCTAGTGGAGAAAAAAGTTAATTTAGGACCCTGATGACTAGTTTTTATTCAAGGCACAATTCAATGGTTATTCTCCCATTTGTTGTGGGGATGTTGAAGAGGGGAAAGACCCCCCATACGTTGCTCAGTGTTTTCGGACAACGAGGAAACTCAATTGTTTTTTTTCCACAAAGTCGGGCAACACAGAGGCAAGAAGACGCCACGACCCACGGGAAAGGATGGGACGTAGTAGTCTGACTCGCACACTTAGCCTGGTTCCCAATGTCTTGTGTTCTAGCCTTGCTAGGATGTGAAATGCCCAGTGATTGGATACTTCGTGGAGTTCACCAAAGACTATCCAATCACTGGGCATTTCACGTCCTAGCAAGGCTAGAACACTGGTCATTGGGAAACAGTGTTAGATTTTTCGGATGCAGGTCACAGGCCATCTTGGATTCCTAATCAATTCCTTAACGGCAGTCAGCCCTACTAAAGACAGCTCAAATGTCTTCAATATCCTTTGATAACAAGGGCACACCTTCCCTCTTCAACAAGTCAGCATTCTTGCCATCAGTGCAGTTTACAGAGGGGTTTCTGTGCCCAATGTGAAAGTGATATATTTTACTGAAATAAAATGTCTAATTTTGGTGGCAGGCTAAAATGCAAATAATTCTCCTGCAATACTAAAGATGCAAAATAGTCATCAACAAAACAAAATCATTATATTTTCACGTGAACTGGTTATTCATCCCTCTATTTGTTCCCTTAGCTTCAAAAATACTGACAAGCCATCACATGCTAAGACCATGCGCTTGGCACAATGCAGTTCAGTCAGTTTAAACAATATTGTTCTCAAGGCCCTCATACTCTATGGCTCATGTAGGCGGACTAGGAAGGCCTTAGAAGGAGGTCACAGCCAGAATGTGCAGAATATTTTTCTCTATACATGCCATGAGAGTTTCACGACAGTTTTCTGTAACAGGTTTTCAACTGAAATGATGAGGACAGAAAACATGTTCATTAAGGTCCCCATGCCCAGCAGGCCACCGATCAAATGGATTTGAGCTACATGAGATGATATGAAAGTGCAATGGAACATAAAAAGAACCTTTGCAGAGAAAAAGTAATGATTCAGAAGCATTTGATCACAGTAAGCCATGCAAACCAGTCTGGAATTGTGTTCTCCTTTCCCTGTGCTGAAGATGGCAGCACCATGCAGTAGCAATGCTACACACCAATTTGTGGTTAAGCCAAATACTTCCAACCGATTCCATAAATGAGTTAAAAGGATAATTGCTCTGTGTGGTTTAACAGCTATGATTCCATTTTTTTATTTGGTAGTCAAATGGTTGAAGAGACAGTTCTGAAATATGGTCCAAAAACCAGGCTGGCCTCCAAAAACCAGGCTGGCATACACAAAGTCTATTGACCTGCAAGGACCACCAATACCAAAGCTGGCCTTTTCAAAGCTCAGGCAGAGACATGAAGATGCATTTTAAATTATTGCAAGCGGTTATAAAATTGTGAATACAGTTGACATCCTCACCCTCCTCCATGACCGAGGCCATCCTGTCCGGATCCCACTCCTGTTCCCGCTCGCTCTCCCGCTCGCAGTCCTCCTCTCTCTCCGGGCTGGGCTCTCGCGGTAAATGTAAACCCGTTTCGAAATCATACCCCACGATTTCCGCCTGCCGCCGAGCTTGCCGGAGTACAAAGTTGCCTGTTTCGCGAAGTCTCAAGGCGGCTCGATAAAACACAGTGTCTTTGGCGTTGTACTTCAGACAGTTATTGACAATAAGCAGAAAGTCCGACTCGAAGGCTTGGAAGTTTGGGTAGTGGTGTCCCTCCAGCAGACTCCACATGGTCTGGAAGTCCATCGGCCGATCAATGTGGTCCAGGTAGTCAGGGACCTAGAGAAGATACCAATGGGTCAAAGACGTCCAAAAAGGAATTGTCATTCAGTGTAACGGATACTTTCTGCTGACTGTAACTGTAAAAAACATGACTCTTTTTATTTTATTTTTTTTCCAGTGAATTCATGAAAGCCTCGGCTGTCATCCATTCACTTGAAACAATTTAAAAATCATGTTTTTTTTACCGTTACAGTCAGCAGAAGGTATCCGTTACACTGAATGACAATCCCTTTTTGGACGTCTTTGACCCCCATGCCAACAGATCATTCACACTGAGCATAGCATACAGTGCATGTAGCATACATGTAGCATACATGTAGCATACGTCTAGCATCCCATCTCATACGATACATGTACTGCAGCTTCTATCAAGCAAAACTTAGACATTGTATTATGTTCTGGAAGATCTGCCATACTAAGATTACATATATGAGCCATGTATTTATTTAATATGAGGATACCTTTACATTTTTGAAAAGTTAAAGTTAACCAACTAACTACATACGGAAAAGTCCAGAGCCCGGTATGAATATGGGTGCTACGCAGGTGAGCACTTTAGTTCGAAACGTAACTGGTGCAGGTACGGGCACGGGCACAGGCATGGGCACTGTTCTAGTTGGCCTGAAAACAGTATCAGAGCACTGGGCTGTGCTAGAGTAGCCTGTAGTGTTAATTTCGTCAACCATGACTATGACTAAAATATTTCGTCAATGCCCTTTTTTGATTTTCGTCATTTAGACTAAGACTAAGACTAAATTGGGAAGGCAATGACTAAAATATGACTAAGACTAAAATTGATTTTCGTCATTGTGACTAAGACTAAGACAAAATTTTAAAAAGCTGACGAAATTAACACTGGTGTTAAATAAAATAGAGAAAAAGAGAACCAGTGTGTGAAGAAGGTTTATTCTGTACAGTGTGATATATGTTAAAAAGAGAAGCAGTGTGCGGAGAAGGTTTACTCTGTACAGACAATGGTATATGTTAAAAAGAGAAGCAGTGTGTGGAGAAGTTCTATTATGTACAGTGTTGACTAAAATGACTAAAACGACTAAAAATTGACTAAGACTAAAATTGATTTTCGTCATTTAGACTAAGACTAAATTGGGAAGGCAATGACCAAAATATGACTAAGACTAAAATTGATTTTCGTCATTGTGACTAAGACTATGACTAAATCAAAAAAAGCTGACAAAATTAACACTAGTAGCCTGATTATCATCGACCTTCAAATCTCTTCGAGACTTGGTCTGACCAAGAGTATAACCATTAACATTTCCCAAACGGCATGGTTGACCCGTCTCCCTTGGTTTGCTTATGGTTGTTTGCTTTCCGACAAAGTGGGAGGACTTCCCGTATTTTCGGGAACTCAGAAAGTACTTGCATTGCTCTTGAGACCTGACTATTTGCAACGCTGAAAGTGTTGCGTCACTAGGAGGGCACAGCCTGGCTAGTGCTAGGGTGATCAGGGGTGATAGTGAAAAAAAATCCTGAGCCTGAACTTTTTCCCCTGCTCTAATGACGACAAGATACTGCATAGTGACGTAACGTAGGTCTATTTTGACACATTATTCAAACATTTAATAGCCTGTGTATGACCATTATTCAAGCCTGATAGTAGAAGAAAACCCTGAATCTGTAACACTTTCTGAGATAAGAATAACCTAATGGCTAATTATTATCAGTGTTTTTATTTTTGCAAACTCTGTCAAGCCTGAAATGAGGCATGGAGCCTGAATACTATCAGCCCTGAACTACGACACCAACAACCAAAAAACAACTACTGTACCTCGCTGAGGGGCACGGGCTCGGTGAAGAAGTTGCTGGTGTCCCTCTCCTGCAGCTGCTCCAGCGTGTTCCTCAACAGCACCAGGAAGGGGGTCAGCTCCATCTCCAGCGCCAGCTGCTGCACTTTGATCTGGAACACAAAGAGTCAAAGAGGGTTTTTTTTTATTTTCATTGAAGGCAACGAATGGAGCAACAACAGTGCATAGTTTCAAGCTGTAAAAGTGCTTGGACCCACCCCCATATAAATTGATGAGTAAATGCATAAGGTAAAACAATAAGTGAGATCCCCCTCCCCACAATTCAAGGTTAATTGCAGAGCTGTTGATATTCCCAAAAACACACACACACACCAAGCTTAAAACCTTCACAATGCCAGAATAACATGCAGATAATGATTCGACTGTTACAAACAAGAAAGGGAGAGGAATACTGTTACACTTGTTGTAACAGGATGTATAAGGTGCGTGGGCCCTAAAATAGACGACACAACACACACACACACACACACACACACACACACACACACACACACACACACACACACACACACACACACACACACACACACACACACACACACACACACACACACACACACACACACACTTAACCCATTTCAGCCTGGTGCTGGGATATACGCTGTTTGACCTTTGGGGCCTGGAGCAAAATAAAGAGTCCGCTGCATTCAGGCTCTTGAGGCTGAGAAGAGAAATCTGAGGGTTTTTTTTTTTTTATAAAAAATGTGATTATATTAGAGTCAAATGAACACATCCTAATGCAAAATGTGGTTGCTTGCTTATTTCATGTTTTTTATGTGCTTCAGAGGCTGAAATATTTAGGTTAATAGGCAAAGGTCACCTTTTCCCAAAAAGGGCTTAGACATTCAGCAGGCGTTTTTTTGCTGGTGACTGTTAAAGCCTGATTGCTATTGTTCTTGGACACAAACACAACAACTTTGCAACCTTCCTTCAAGGTACACACAATGCCAGTTACAAACCAGACAGGGAAAGTGATACTCTTGTTACGACAGTTTTGACAGTGTGTGTAAGGTGCACAGATGCTCTAACAATAGCAGTACGAGACTGCTTAACCTAGATCGCTAAAACAGCTCTGCACTTTAGACATCGCCTGTGGTCAAAGTGCTGCTGTTGGTGTGTGTGTGTGTGTGTGTGTGTGTGTGTGTGTGTGTGTGTGTGTGTGTGTGTGTGTGTGTGTGTGTGTGTGTGTGTGTGTGTGTGCGTGCGTGCGTGTGCGTGTGCTTCTTACCGTCTCTCTTTTGAGCTTTTCTCTCTTGCGAATGAGTTCGACGAGTAGTCTGGCTCTCTCAAGATCGTGCCGTAGCCTCTGCCAGGCCTTGAGCTGTTCCTTTAGTGCTGCGTGTTTGTCTTCACTGTCTAGTCTCTGCAGAAATGGGAGGATTGACATGAAACATGAGACATGCATCAATACTGACAACGCATTTAAAAACCTAGTGCTTAGAGTCTTTAGTAAGGAAGCAAGGGGATGTTCACAACAGATTAGGAATAAACTACCTCTAAAAATGTTGCCACATATATTTTAAGTTGATGCCACTTTTCTGACAGTGACCAGCTCAGACTGTGTGTATTGGCATGTTACACGGTCGAACCACATTTCGCACGCAATACACCTTCCTGAACGAAATCCAAATAAATAGTAGTACATGTAGTACTTACTATAGCGGGCAGCACTTGTTCATTAGTGCGTTGGGATTGGAAGTGTGTCAGTAGATAGCAGATAGTACTTACTATAGCGGGAAGCACTTGTTCGTTAGTGCGTTGGGATTGAAAGTGTGTCTGTAGATAGCAGATAGTACTTACTATAGCGGGAAGCACTTGTTCGTTAGTGTGTTGGGATTGAAAGTGTGTCTGTAGATAGCAGATAGTACTTACTATAGCGGGGAGCACTTGTTCGTTAGTGCGTTGGGATTGAAAGTGTGTCTGTAGATAGCAGATAGTACTTACTATAGCGGGAAGCACTTGTTCGTTAGTGCGTTGGGATTGAAAGTGTGTCTGTAGATAGCAGATAGTACTTACTATAGCGGGAAGCACTTGTTCGTTAGTGCGTTGGGATTGAAAGTGTGTCTGTAGATAGTACTTACTATAGCGGGAAGCACTTGTTCGTTAGTGCGTTGGGATTGAAAGTGTGTCTGTAGACGCCTGAGCAGGGGGACTCCATTCCTACTCTGCCTCTTCAGGGTCCAGTAGCTGTGCAGGCGCTGCATGAACTGACTCTTCCTGGGCACCTCCAAGTTGCTGGTGATTTTACTCAACCTGAGGGGTGGGGAAAAGAGGATCGTTTACTTGTGATCTTCTGAGCGTTTAGTTCTTCTTTTGAGTTTCTATGCGAACCGAAAAAATACTTTGTTTTTTTTCTCCTCCAACCGTGACGACAACAAGGACGTCAGCAGGTTCATCCATCCAGGTAACACAGTAACATGCGGAAAAAGTTAAGAGCCCCGTATGCACGCGGCTGGTTTGCAGATAAGCACTTTAGTGCCGAACGTAAGGGGTGCAGGCACCGGCATCGTTCTGGGCTCCGTTTCCCAAAAAACCTTAAGTAGTACTTAAGCCTAAGTAGTACTTAAGTATGAGGGGCCGCCTAGGCAATATATTAGAAATAGGTCTCACATCATCACTAAAAGTCTATACATTCACTATTTTACCTTGTGAATGCTCTTGGCGCAACCATTTTATTACCATGTGCAAGATTTTTTTTTTGTACGTAGGCCTATAAAATTATTGTATGCATAAACGTTTAGTGATATGGTATATTGCCTAGAGGGCCCCTCATACTTAAGTACAACTTAGGCTTAAGTACTACTTAAGGATTTTTGGGAAACGCAGTCCTGATCAGTCTGAAGACAATAAGAGAACTACACGGGTATACAGCACGTCCGCAACTCTGTGCCAGGCCCTCACCTGTGTGGAGGTATGCAGGGTACGGACACCACGGGTGCGGCCGCCCTCTTCTCCGCCAGTATCTTCCTGGCCCTCTTCATCTTCAGTCTGGACTTGGCCTTCGCCCTCTTGGCCCTCTCCGAGTTCCAGCCTCCCTTCCCCTCCTCCTCCCCGGTCACCACCAGCTCATCCTCCTCCTCCGCTCCTTCCCCGTCGCTGTTGGACGACCCCAGGCTGCCGGTGCCCAGGCTGCCCCCTAGTGGCCTGGCGGTGCCGGGCGGCGTGTGGATGTCGCAGTAGGCCGTCTTGCGGACGCTGAAGGAGGTGCCGTTGGCGCCGGTTTCCCTGACGGGCTCCATCTTCATGTAGAGGCCGGCCTGCTGCGCGCAGGTCACGTGGAAGGCCGTGTAGCAGTTGGCCTTGTGGCATTGGATGCAGGCGCCAGAGCCGCGCTGCTTGCAGATGTAGCAGGTCAGCTTCCAGCGCGCCGGCGGGATGTGCTCGATGCTGTCGATGGGCTCCAGGAAGACCGTGTTCGCAAAGCATACCTGGAGGACACAAACACCACAATAACAGAATACATAATACAAACATGGAGCATGACATAGAGCATACCTGGAAGACACAAAAACAGCAATAACAGAATACATAATACAAACATGGAGCATGACATAAAGTATACATGGAAGACACAAACACGACAATAATAGACAAGAAACATGAAACGTGACATAAATAAGTGCATTTGCACATTACACGAGCGTTTTTACATGCGTTTTTCCCACAACTTCTGGAATGTATCAATTCTTCCTACCTACCTAGCTACATGTACATTGCACTAATCTTTACATTTATGATACATTGTAACCGGCAGTCATCTTTTTTCTTCTTCCAGGAGTTGTGTTAGTGTCACTGTGTTACATGCGTGTGTCTTGTAATATTGTCTCATAATAATGAATTGTAAAAGTGATGGGACCCATAACTAAGTTGTAAAAAATGAATTGAATGTTTTGACTTCAATTACGCATTACAGTGTCAGCCGAAGAGTAGGTAGAGAGCTGCTACAGCCCCTGGCATAAAGTATGGAATCACCTGTCGTGGAGGATGTTCATTCAGTCCTTTGCATTTTTTTGAAAAATTACCGATCACAGACCAGACTCAACACTGAAGTCATTTCAAAGGGCAACTGTTTGGCCTTGTTGGCCACTGTTTGTTTTTCATGATTCCATATTTTTTTCCTCAGAGTTGAGTGATTCCATATTTATTTCTCTATGCATGCTCTAAAAAGTGACTAAATTGATTTTCTTGATTTCTTTTAGTGTGTCTTAAAGCCAGACAGTTCCCCTTTGAAATGACTTCAGTGTTGAGTCAGGTCTGTGATCCATAATTTTTCTAAAAAATAAAAACGACTGAATGAACATCCTCCACGTCAGGTGATTCCATACTTAATGCCAGGGGCTGTAATTCCTCAAAAACAACTGGTGCTCTTGGAAGGTGCAATGTTGAACAAAAATGTGTAAAAAAGGTGTATGGTTCACAAAACACTAGTACGCACCTCTGGGATCCACAGTGCACAGACCACATGTGCCCATCGGGAGTCGTCGGTCTGCTTGAAGGCGCCTCCCTTGTTTGGGCACAGGGCGCAGTCGACGGCTCGCGAGGGCGACTGCAGACACCGGCGACACAGCCACTGTCCCTCGGGGATGTAGGGCACCCCGTAGCACTCCTGGTGCACCGCCAGGTTGCACATGTCGCAGAAGAGGATGACGTTGCTGTTCTGGCACTCGCCGTCGTTGCAGATGCAGCAGACCGCGTCCTCGTCGATCAGAGAGTTGGGGTCTCCCTGCAATGGCAACACAAGCATTGGTCAATAAAAATAAGCACAGATACATCACAGACATAGACACAGCAACATTATTTTTCTTCATTAAAGCAATCCAACCAGTACAAACGAAAGACTTTGGTGCTCTAGATTAACTTTTTGCACTTGGTATACCTAACTTTTTTTAGGTGGTCCAGCACAAAAATTCAGAGATGCACACAAAATGTTGACCACACGCTGACCATTGCCTCTACACATCATATTAACAACAACAGCAATATCAATCAAAGAGGTGGTCAGAAGAAGTCGTGTAGAAAAGCTTGGTATGCTTCTTGTTCAACCAAAATGTTTACAGCCTCTTAGCATGGAACTGGTCTTTGGTTAGTTGACTTTGTGAGTTGCCTTCAATGCCAGATTGTTTTTCCCTGTCTGCATTCTTCAAGTGTTTCTCACCTTGTTATGGCTTTCAAAGTACGACTCCTTCTCCAACCGATCCATCAGATACTCGAAGACCTCTTGAGGTATTGGCGTCACACCATCGCTACGCCGTTTGTCGTTCATGATGTCAAGCCAGATGTAGTCCTCCTCGTCGATGTCGTATTCCACCTCTTCATCCAGTTCTTCCAAAGACTTGTCTATGTATCTGAGAAAATGAAAGAGGCAGAAAAGACTTTTTCAGAATGTGTAGTTGTGTACTGATGGCAAGGGTATTTTTGTACTCTAGATGTTAAGAAAAATAAGCAGGTGCATGGATTCAAAAAGTACAGTTCAAGGTGGGAGCAGGTTTGCACACTGCATAAGACACTGAGGCAAGCATAAGGAGGTTTTTTTTCTCTCAGAGCAGAGTAGAGTACCTGTAGATGTTTCAGGTTTCTGTCATCATCAGGGCAGGTGAGCACAGAGAGCACTGATAATGACAGAAACCTGAAACATCGGCTCTACTCTCCTCTGAGAAAAATAAAAAAACTCCTTGTGCTATTCAGTGTGCGAACCTGCTCCCACTTAGAATGTGTACTGACGCCTGCACTGCAGACCAGCACTGAAATTAAATGCATTTTTTGGAGAAAAAGGAAAACACAGCCATGTAGCTGTATACTTCTCAGTCTTTCCAGTCATGGGAAAGGACATTATTTGATGTTAGAGTCTAGACATTTTCAGAGTGTGCTACGTGCTGCACTAAATGCAGTTTTACCATATGTGTACATAAAGTTTTCAGTACGGCCTGGGTCACATCCCAACTATACCTAAAAATGTACATTAAAAAAAGAACATGTTTTCTCTTGAACGTGACAAACCTGTAGTATGATGACGGTCGTGGTGGCGCGTCAGGCCTCTCCTGGTCCAGCTCCCGGTACACAACCTCAGGTAGTTTCACCGCCGGGTACGAGCTCACGCCCTCCTTCTTCTTGTCTTTGCTTTTGTGCTTGCCAGGCTTAGGCGTGGACCCCGCACATTTGGCAGTGTTGCCACTGTTGGCCCCGTCACTGCTCCCGCCTGCCATGTCCCCGGTTCCACCGACTGAACCGCCCCCACCCCCGCCCCCTCCGCCCCCATTGTACATGCCACCCCCACCCTCGTTGGTGTGATCGTCCGTCCCGTTCTCGTCCTCGGACAACACGTCCAGGTTCTCGAAGATGCTGATGCGATGGATGCGTCCCTGGATCTCCAGCTCCACCATGCGCTGCGCCTGGGCGTACGTCATGGTCTCCCTGCCGGGCGAGTGCCCCGAGTGTTCCGACTGGTTCTGCGGGCTTCCCGGCGTCCGCCTCGCCCCGCTGCCCGGCGAGACACCGTGATCCCCTCCGGCGCCCCCCTCGTCGCTCCCGATTTGGGAGACGCGCGGCGGACGGCCCTTGCGGCGCTTCGGGGGGACGCTGCCCTGGGCGGGCGTGGGGTTGTCATGGTCGTAGTGGTAGAGGTGGTACTCGATGCCGCTGTAGCTCTTGTAGACCTTGCGGCAGCTCTCCACGGGGCACTCGTACGGAGGCTTGGTGGCCCGCAGGTTGTGGCAGAAGGTCTTCACGTCGAAGTCCGGGCCCATTATGACGCATTACCATGCAGCCAAGGATTCCAGTTTTACATCTGAGGACACAGAGAGAGAGAGAGAGAGAGAGAGAGAGAGAGAGAGAGAGAGAGAGAGAGAGAGAGAGAGAGAGAGAGAGAGAGAGAGAGAGAGAGAGAGAGAGAGAGAAGGGTATGAAAAAGGCCCTGGGCATGGCTTAACTGGCCTGTCATAATAAATACCAATACAGTTCTCCTGAAGTTAAAAGTGAACATCATCTTGACAGTGTCAGAAAAGTAATGTCAACCTAAAGAGTAACTTAAAACCACTAATGTAAACCCACTAGTACCACTAGTTTTCACAAACGCATGTGACAAATGTTTACCTTTCCCCTAATTGGTTTGCCAAGATCTTCACAATATAACACAGAAGCAGAATTCTCACAGAACTAACAGACCTTACACCTCTCCGAGACCTCTCCAAGACCTATCTAAAGGACAACAAGAACATGAAAGTGGTTGGCTGTTCGCTTCACTATTTACAATTTCAGTTGAACATATTTTTTCATTGGTTTTGAGTAAGATTCTCATGCAACACTTGGGTATAAGAAAACGGCATCCCTGATGTTGCAGCTGATGTTGCAGGTATGCCGCAAAGTAACAGTCACGAAACTGCTATTATTAGAATTACAAAATACCGGTAAGCTTACCATTACAAAATTAGCTCATTCGATTAGTTATGAATCTAAAATACAGGTGTACACTGCGCGCTTCCCTACTACAGCCCAAATCAAATACAACCAGACAACCGCGTAAACCGTAACAAAGTTGCAACTTGCAAGCAACAAAGTTGTATAATGACGGATGACGGAATGACGGATGACATTTGCAATGTATACAACATGAAACGATTTGCTTTACAATGTTGTTTACAAAAGTCCCATTTCTGAGTTCAACACAAGCGTAGTTCTTGTAGTTGTTTCCCTCGCTCGTCCACTTCTGTGACTACAAGCACCCGCTTCTTCTGTATTCAAAAACACAGCACCGCGAACGAAATGTATGCGAGTCTTTCCTGCAGCAAACGATTGTAACAGAGGTCTACAATGTATCTAACAGGCTGCGGCTTGATTTCTGTTACAATAAAACATTCGAAATTACAGTGTATCTGGCATCAATGGGCATCACCTATCAAAACGTCAAACCTTATCGTTACCTCTTAACGCGGAAGAATTGCTTCTGAAGACATATTTCTCGTGTTATGTTTCCATTGTAATTAAACCTCCCAGGTTAACTTCACCATAGCGACAAAATGCTATCTTAAAACCACATTCAAGTGTGTTACGATGTTGATCAAGACTGCAGGGAAAGCAAATAAGTGCAGAATATCGCCAATCACTGACATTACTACAACACATCCTTTCCTTGAACGTATCTGATTGAAGTCATTATAGGAACTGAACCTGTCTTATCCATGGATTGTGAAACTTACTGGCATACAGCGATGAGTAGGCCTACACCTGAAGATTCATATCACAGTAGTAAGCATGGCTGGGTAATTTTAATAGTCCTATTGTTTTTACGATGTCGAATTATTCGGATTCACCAAAACCACTACACACAAAGCTTTACCTACATTTCTGTGACAGCACATTCAACAAAATCAACTGGTTCAAAACGTCCACTACAGGCCTACGTTAATAACCACTGTTTGGTATTCAACAACTTACACAATATCCTGCCCTTGTGCTCGCTTTCAGTTAAGAACAGTTTTTGACGGTTAAAACTCAGGCATTCATTTTTCTCCCCCTTGTTTTTGTGATGAATCTGCGGGTGCAGCCCACGAGACGCCTTCCTTTATTCTAGCTAGCAACATAGCCTCTCTCTGCTAGCAATGCTAGCAGGCTTTTCCATTCACAAAACAAATGCAACGGCTAGCGACAGTTAGCATGTGTGACGTACCAACGTTCATCAGTATGGAGCGCCACCCAGTCCAAAAATGATTTGCTGTGTGTGTGTGTGTGTGTGTGTGTGTGTGTGTGTGTGTGTGTGTGTGTGTGTGTGTGTGTGTGTGTGTGTGTGTGTGTGTGTGTGTGTGTGTCCTCCTCAAAAGAGGTTTTGAGCAATTTTAGGCCACAATCAGAGCCGTAGGCCTACATGCATGCAGATAAAACTATGATGTCCCTTGTTTAAAAACAAATACAGGCCTATATTATAATTTTAAAGGATTTTTGACACAACATTTTTTTTCTCCTATATATTCTCATTTATTTGCGACGAATAGGCCTACAAACAGGACGGGATTTCCGCACAGGCAAGATATGGCTGCAGCCCAGGTCCCCCACCTGCCAGGGGGCCCGAAAGTAAATCAATATTTTCAGAATTGTGACAAAATACAGTCCGATATGTCTGGTAGAGTTTGAAATCTCATTTATACTTTCCATTGTTGGGGAAATGTTACTCTTCATCCATCTAGTTGCCTTTCGTGGGGGCCTATTAACCTGTAGCCTAGTGGCCCCAGCCCAGTCCATCTTAATCCGGCCAATTTATTATTATTTTTTAAAGTTATATTTGTAAGACCTACTCCCCCTCTTCCAACGCCTTAGGGCTTATTTATTAATTTGTTTATTTTACTAATTAAACTAAATAATTAACTAAATTAACCATTTAACTAACTAATTAATTACATTTTGGTGATGTGCATATTTCAACCATTAAAAATTGCAGTGATGCTACAGTGTTTGCAGAATTAGTGTGCAAGATGTTTAGTAATGCAGTAGGCCTATTTTCAATCCCCAAATATTGCATTCACTGCATTAAACTGTAGTAATACACATAGCCTACTATAACAGTAAAACTGCAGCTTTACAGACTGCAACTTAAAAACTGCAGTTTTCAATTCTACAACATTTTTTTCAAATTGTAGTTGGAGTTGTAGTTTCAATTATCAGGGCAGTAGGCTACAGGCCTTGGCTTCTGAATCTGATTCTGAACTGTCTTAACCCTTCACATTAGACCATTTCTGAATCATTTCCATTGTGAATGCACTGTCCGTGCAGATTGAAAAGCTGGAAAACAAACCTACAGGCGGAACTATTTGAAACCACCAGTCCACGTATTCACCCTGATACGGAACTGTTCCAGCATTGGATGTTATCAGACATTTTGTCGATGTGATGGAAATTTGGCCAAGTGTATCACCTCAGGGACTTGCAACTTGTGAACCACATAGTTTGCACACAATTTATTTTGGTTAAGCCCATCTCATATTATGAAGACTGGCAAGTAGGTCTGTTATAAAACTTTCTTCTTGTTCATAGACAGGGCTGGACTGGGGGAGAAATAACTTTTTTTTTTTTTAACATTTCTGAAAATAGGGGCCCACGAGGGTGCATGGCCCACCTGGAAATGCCCGGTATGCCAGATGGTCAGTCCAGCCCTGTTCATAGACGAGAGTGAGAGAGAGTAGAGAGAGAGAGAGAGAGAGAGAGAGAGAGAGAGAGAGAGAGAGAGAGAGAGAGAGAGAGAGTTTTTTTTTACCTCGCTGATCTGAAAGAAGGGACCGGTAGCATTGGCACTGTTTCTTCTCTCGTTTGTCACTTCACATTATTGTACATCCATCATAATTGCAAACTTGCATAGTTTAAATGTCCATTACTCTTCAGTAGAGCTTATCAGCTCAGCTGTTGTGGATGTGAGCGTTGCCTAATAGCCCATGCTGCAAGCAGCTGTAGGTTGCTGCTGTGATCAAGTTTGCACTGCAACTCTGTTGGCATGTTTGGATTTGTATATTCATATTATAAATGCATATAGGCCTACATATTATTTCTTTTTAAATTATTTTTTAATAAGGATTTTTTTTTCATCTTTTTCGATTTTATTTGATAGGTGTTATTTGATACAGTGTGAGATGTGGACAGGAAGCGAACTGGGAGAGAGACAGGGAGGGGTCGGCAAAGGACCCGGGCGGGGAATCGAACCCGGGTCAGCCGCACAGCAGGCGAGTGCCCCACTGGTTGGCCACGGCAAGGCCAGGCCTACATATAATTGTATTGTTTATGCCAGCTTTTGCATGCCCTGGTGAATGTGTGGTCACATTTCAAGATTTTTTTGCAGCATTGTGTAGACAGGGAAAGCTTTGGATGCGGATGTGTGAGCACACAAATCGTTCTCAAGACATTGATGTGATGATCCAGTAATTCGGATCAACACAAACGTCATCTTTAGTTCCGGTTTAACCCTTAATGCAGCAGCCTATGTTATAACCTTCTGTCACCAAAATTGTAATGGCTATGTCTTAATCTGCTACTCAAGGCTATCTGTACTGTCATAGCAATGCTGTTATGATGTAGTTAAGTATTTTCAGCAAATAACAAATAGGCCCGCCGGCAACCCCATCTGCAGTAAGACGCTAGGAGTGCGTTTTAATATGCGACCTTGCCTCCTCCACTTGCCTCCTCCACTTGCTTCTCGCCATGATGACATCACTGACAACAGCATTATATTTCAATATCTTGCAAAAGCTCAACTGTGAAGTCTTTTTCTCATTTGCAATTGGGATGGTGAATGAAAAACAGTCCCTCAAAAGTTGTTGTGGCGAGGCTGACAGCTGGGAAACTTTATCGTTTTCTCCATGGAGGAGGGGCCAGGAGGCGGGACGAGGAGACAAGCACAAGTGGAGGAGGCAAGGTCACATATTGGGATGCACCCTAGGCCTACCCCCCACCTCCTCCTTGCTTATCCCTCCCCAAACGCCTATATTATGTATCAACGTATCATGTCCTGCCTCAAACGTGTTGGGATAAAAGCTTAATTCTCGTTGGTTTCTGTTGGTAGATACAATCCTGGTATCTCTTCCATGCTCTGGACACGGCAAATAAAATAGACAGGTCATCAGCTGGGAAAATTAGGCCTTTCGTCCTACCGCACTTTTCTCTGTGGATTACTGACCAGAAGCCCTATTGGAAGAAATTAAAACATGGGGCCACGTCAATTTTTGCTCAGAATTCAATATGGCCGCCATTTTCCAAAATGACTTGTTTTCATGCATTATTACATTGTACTATAAGGTGATATTCATGAACTATTGACATCTTTCAGCACTATTCTGTCCTATTTCCTTACATACATGTTTACAAAGGTTGACTAAACTAAAACAAATGAAAATAAAGTTGGCCACCTTGCAATATTCAAAGGAAAGTGCTGAAAATAATGATTGAAATGCACATACAGAGTCTATGGCAGGGAAAATTAGGCCTATTGTCCTGTCAGGGTTTTCACAGTGGATTACAGACCAGAAGGCCTATTGAAAAAGATTCTCCAGCTGGTTGCCATCTCAAATGTGCTCCAAAATTCAAAATGTTCTCTGTTTTTTAGAATGGGAGACGAGCAAGCGAGAAGCTAGTAAATAGCAGCGATGTGTGTGTACGGCCCTTAAGACCATAATTATCAATAAAGGCTTCCTATTTTCAGTGAAATTCTGTCCTATCTCTAATCTACAGACGTGAGTACAAAGGTTGGCAACAGAATGATGTAACTTAAATATATATCTTGCCCCTTTGAAATATCCTAAGGATTGTTGTCAGAAAATGATTGAATTACACAGTTGACTGCTGAAAAAAGGCTATTGACCTGCCAAACCTTTCACATTACATTACTGACCAAAAGTTTTTCAGGCCTACATTTTTTTTTGCATAAAGCAAGGGTGAGTGTGCGTGTGTCCGCGCGTATCCCCCGCTCATCTTTCCCCTGCTCTACAGTGTCTTTCCCCCACACACTATTCTGCCTCGCCCACCCCCTCACTCATCTCCCCCCACACACTATTCTGCCTCCTCCACCCCCTCACTCCTCCCCCCCATGCTACTCTGCCCCCCCACCCCTCACTCACCCCCCACTATTCTGCCCCACCTGACTCATTCTCCCCCCACCCCCCCACAAAATACTCGCCCACCCCCGACCCAATGTGAAAAGTTTGGCAGGTGAACCCCCCCACCCGACTCAACTTAACCCCCTCCACACACACACTCACTATTCCGCCCCCCTAAACCCCCACACTATTCCCCCCCACCACCTCACTCATCCCCCCACACACTATTCTGCCCCCCACCCCTAATTCAACCCCGACTCATTCCCCCCCACCCCCCAATCTGCCCCCCCTACCCCTCACCCCCTCATTCATCCCCCCGCTCCTCCACATCATTCGGTCCCGCCTACCCCCCCAACACACACACACCCGGTCTACTGTGTCTATGTCAGTGTAAGAAGCACACTGGCCACACACACTTGAGAAAACCGCACTCAGGCACACACACACACACACACACACACAAACGTACGCACACACAAACGCACGCACACACACATTACATTACATTACATTGCACTTAGCTGACGCTTTAATTTCTTCAAAGCGACTTACAGTTATTACTTGTCAGAGTATTGGTTACAGACCCTGGAGCAATGTGGGGTAAGGTGCCTTGCTCAAGGGCACCTCAGCCATGAATGGAGATGTAGAGAGAGGTCAGGGGGGATTCGAACCTGCAACCCCTAGATTGAAAGACCAACTCTCTAACCACTAGGCCACGGCTACCCCCGTACACACACGCACACACGCACACACACGCACGCACGCATGCACGCACGCACACACACACACACCACACACACACACACACACACACACACACACACACACACACACATACGCCCGCACACACGCACACACACACACATACGCCCGCACACACGCACACACACACACAGTTTGGCAGGACAATATGCCTTTTTTTCAGCAGTCCACTGTGTTTGTGAAATTCAATCATTTGACAGCATTCCTTTGGATATTTCAAAGTG
This sequence comes from Engraulis encrasicolus, assembly GCF_034702125.1. Lineage (NCBI taxonomy): Eukaryota > Metazoa > Chordata > Actinopteri > Clupeiformes > Engraulidae > Engraulis > Engraulis encrasicolus. The sequence goes on from NC_085866.1 coordinate 4,298,102, forward strand.
GCAGGATATATTAATTCATGCCTTTTTCTACAACCTTTATACTCACGTCTGTAAGGACATAGGACAATTTAACTGAAAAATATGTAATCTTTATTGATAATTATGGCCTTACAGTATTGAGAAAAATGTGTGAAAGTCTGCCATTCTGAAAAACAGAGAATTTTGGAGGACATAGATGGCCCCAAGTTCTTTTTCAATAGGCCTTCTGGTCTGTATTACACTGTGAAAACCCTGACAGGACAATAGGCCTAATTGTCCCAGCCATAGACTCAGTTTAGTCAACCTTTGTAAACATGTATGTAAGGAAATAGGACAGAATAGTGCTGAAAGATGTTAATCGTTCATGAATATCACCTTATAGTACAATGTAATAATACATGAAAACAAGTCATTTTGGAAAATGGCGGCCATATTGAATTCTGAGCAAAAATTGACGTGGCCCCATGTTTTAATTTCTTCCAATAGGGCTTCTGGTCAGTAATCCACAGAGAAAAGTGCGGTAGGACGAAAGGCCTAATTTTCCCATCTGATGACCTGTCTAAAACCTTTTGGCCACAGCAGTGGTCGGCCAGTGGTAACCTCATGTGACCTCCAGGGGTGAACACTGGCAAAAGGCAATTGTGACCAACATATCAGCCAAAAATTGTGAAATGGAGAACTGGTCTGTGGACACTAATATTTTTAAGCGTGTGTCTTAACTATTACCTTCATTTGTTGCCTGTTGTATTTGCACAAGTTGGTAAAATGGATTCACAATCAGTGTTGTTTCCAAACTGGATAGGCTGATTTCTCAGAATATAGATTTATTTATTTATGTTACAATAAATAGGCCTACTGTAGCCAGAGATGTTTGAGGCTATTTATGAGGCTATTTTGATGGTCCCCATTAAATGGCCAAACTACAGCAAGTGGTGGCAAATAGAGGCTGTTCTTGCCACCATTTGACAAATACTGTCAAACCAATAGGCAAACATTCGACTCTTTCTACATGCTGTTCCTAGAACCCGAATGATCAAAGTGAGTGACTCTTGGGAGGAGCTTTCTGACCTCTTTCAACTGAGCTCAGGCGTCAGTTGCAACCCTGTTCTCAGCGCTCACACATCACTATGGCAGCTCTTATTGAAACCTATCCGTGAACTCTCTCCGCGCGCAATGACATTACAACCATGGGTCGCCTACCCCTGACATTGATAGTGTATCTACTGAACGCCGTGATGGCAATTCAACAACAATCAGTGGACGCTCGTAAGGTAAGTTGGAAAAGGGTTCACATAGAGTCGTGTCCCATTGAGTGTGTGGGAACGTGATGCCCAAGTTGCCCACAGGACAGGTGTTGCGCTTACTGGTGACGTTAACAGTAGCCTCTACTTTGGCTAAGGGTAATTTCTAGTTTGCTGTACATCAAGTTAATTTCGCGGATTATTGCGGTTAATCGGTCTTCACTTCTGAGAATAGCGCTCACCGGAGTTGGCCTTGTGCCAGAACAGAAGCACACATCGTAGCCTACAGGATGCGGAGACGCAGACAGTGCACGCACAGGAACTGAGCACGTCAGCGCGAGCCCACTCTTCAGAAGTACAGTAGAAGCATGTGTTGTGTGCAGGTGTCAACTTTGAACACTGCATGGACGTAAACTGTGTTACTGTTACTAGTGTAGCTTATTTTAGCACAAACACTTCACGCTTCACGTGTGGATTTGGACACTTAGTCTGAGTACAACTTCTGCGTTGGGCAGCCGTTGGGCACATGTCAGTGCATAACGCAGGGCAAAATAAATCAAATCCTCGCCTGTTACCGGAAGTTTTTTGTTGTGCATAGCAGGCTACCCTAAAAGCCTAACATCTTCAGTCATGGGGTTTTCCGAGCAGTATGGCATTGCCATTGGGCCTTACTAAAGTCCCACGCAGTTTTCTGTCAACAGGCGTTAAATACTCTAAAGTAACCGAACTAATAGCAGACTAATATATGATACTACACTTATTATTTTTTCCGATTTCACTTAACTTTCTTTCCAGTAGGGCCTATTTACCTTCACATCCCTGTTCAACAGACTGTCTTACTTTCCCCTTTGTCCCACACAGGCATTGGCAGATTCAGGTAAGTTTTGTTTATTTAAAGATTGGCTATTAGATCTCATGCCAATATAATGCTATTTGAGAACTTGGTTAGGTTGTGTGAGTAGGCCTACACTTTGGTGGTGTTGGGAAGAAGCAGAATAGAGTACTTGTTACACTATTTGTGTATTTTACCAAAATAGCTTTATTGTCTTTTATACACATTTAAAAATGTAAAAGAAAAGAAACACCCACCTTAACCCAAAAGGACAGTTGTTGTTATTCTATTTATGTGAATGCTTAGCACCACAAACAATTTCCTGTATTACCATTGACTGTATGTATTTCTGTGCCAGAAAGGGTGGTCCAACTGCCATGGCCATTTTCCTTCAGCTTACCTAAGCGTTAGGGGGTCAGCTCTATGTTCCCACGGCCCATTGGCCCCATAGCCCAAAGGTCTCACGGCCTCATTCCTGCTGCTCCATGTTCCTACATTTTAACTGAATTATTCAAATATAGGCCCTGTGTTCTACAACTCCATGTTCCCACATTTCAAGATTCAAGGAGTTTATTGTCATTGTCAATGAAGGCAACGAAATTGTGGGTGGAGCAACAACATTGTCTAGTTTCAAGTATAGAATAAGCCAAAGAGCAGTAGTCCAAAAAGTCAAAATTCATGAAGTATATCATATATACAACAGTATCAAGTATAATACATTAAACTAAATAATAAAGCAATAATATGAGTAATTAATAAAGTAAAGCAAAATGAGATCCCCCTCCCCACAATTCAAGGTTAACCCCAGTGCTGTTGATATTTTAAAAACACACAGGTCCATGTATAAATGAACAAATCAATAGGATCTTAAACGTCATCCCTTAAAATAATCACAGTCACAGTCACAATCACCAGTCCAGAGTCCTACGTATGTAAGAGCGCTAGAGTTAAGCAGTCTAATGGCTTCAGGTCACAGGCTATTACCAAGTCTTGCAGTTCGTGCCTGTAAGGACCTGTATCTTCTGCCTGAGAGCAGCAGGTGGTAAGCAGGATGGTAACAGTCTGCAAAATGTTTTGCACTCTTCGCAGACAGAGTAAACTAAGAGAACGTGCCTTTGGGGAAAAAAGGGCCTACATTTTAATAAATTCTTAGAAATGTGCACATGGAGCAGCAGGAATATGCTGCGGGACAGATGGGCTCTGGGACCAATGGGCCTAAAAAATAATGTTAAAAGTCTTAGTGATGTGGGACCAGTGGTGTGGTCTACGTAGAACGCTGGTATACGGAGTATACCCACTTCTAAATTTCAGGGATTTCAGTATACCCACTTGAAATTGATTGATCCATTATTTTGAATGGCACAAATATATACAGTATACCCACTTCAAAAAATGCTCCAATATACAGTATACCCACCATGAAAAAGTAGACTACACCACTGTGTGGGACCAATGGGCTGTGGGAACATAGACACGCTCCCAGAGTTAGTAGGCTACACTGTTCCACTGTTGTTGTGTTTTTTTGCTTTGGGGTTTCCCCTCCTCACCATGAGATGATACGGTAAACTCTCAGCATACAGAGATTATCATATAACCACTTTCTCAGGCCTATAGAGTTTGAAGAAGGAGAAGGTTACACTCAGGACCTAGGCTATACATCTGGGCATATGATCTGTTTTTACATGGATCACATTATGGCACTTTTCATCTCATTCTTATACCTTTTCTGTTGTGCTTTATTATTTTCACACAACCCACTTTTCAGTGGGGCCAACCTAGTGTCAATAGATATTTGCATATTGTATGCCTTGTGGCCTGCCTTGGGCCCCATTATATATACGTACGCGTAGGCCTACACTCTTAGCCTCACCTGGGGACCCTTTAGTTTTCAAGTCAAGTCAAGTCAGCTTTTATTATTTGTCAGTTTCTTCATATGCACAGGTCATAGAAGGAAATTGAAATTACGGTGTCAGTAAAGTGATTAAGTAATAAATAATACTGCGCATTTCTCCATGCTGTTACACATTCTCTGTCGCTATGTAATTGAAAGAGAAATTATGGTGTAAAGAAATAAAATTAATTCATTCATTAATAAAATTCATTAATTCATGAATTCATTCATTCATTCATTCATTCATTCATTCATTCATTCATTCATTCAGTTTGATATTTGAAATAATACTACAGCTGCCAAATGTTTTCTGTAATGTTGAGAGTGAAATCATGCATTATCAAAGAACCTCATTTGAAGAAGCGTTTTTTTTTCCAATCAGTCTTTGGGAAAAGTCACATCATTCAGGCCCATGCTGACTGTCAGTCTTTTACATACCTTTGCTTGCAGTGCCCAATCTCAACCTCACATTGAACACGGAGAGGCGTAGCTTCTCATTCATGACGGAGGGCGTTCATATGGTCACAGTCAGATTATGCTACAAGAGGTCCTCCACAACCTGCCTTTCTCTCTCTCCTCCAGTCGAATTTGAGGTGAGAAGTTGGTGTTAAAATAGACCTAATTATTGGTAGATGTGTGTCCTCTAATGTGCGTTTGATATGCATCATGTGTGGTCAGTTGCTTGACATACTAGAAGTGTCTGCTGAGGTGAATAATGACTTGTTTTTCTGATGATCAGTTTTCAAATACATCAAATGAATTTCTTTGTCTTTTATTTCAGACAAACGCAACCAACCCCTTCCCCACTATCGTCAGGTTCCCACATATGCTGCCATGCCTCTGTATACAGGTAGGCCGCTTTTGTAGCAACAGCACCACTGACACTTAGGGGTCTTACACATCAAGGCGGTAAAGCGGCGCGGAACGGCCGCGGTTTTTACCGGCGTCTGTGAAAATACATTGAAACATATCTGTCCTTACACACCAACCGGCGGTAGTCGAGCGTCAGCGGCACGGGAGATGGCTCCGCGCCGCGCTGCATTTGGAAAATAGAACTCGAGCGTATTTTTCACGCCGGCGACCGGCGGTGTCTCATTCAAATGAATGGCAGAGCAGCATACTAGCTTTAGCTGTGGGGAGAGTTTTGAACAGGACTGGCCGCGCACGCCGACGCACGCCGCACACGCCGGCCGAAACTAAGCAGAAAGACCGCGTTCGTCCTGCGACCATTCCGTTCCGCCTTGGTATGTTTTGGCCCTTAGGCGTCAAACATACCAAAGCTGAACTGAACGGACGCGAGACGAACGTGGTCTTTCTGCTTAGTTTCGGATGGTGTTTTCTACTCTGCCTTTCACACTGACAGCGTCGGCGTACGCGGCCAGTCCTGTTCAAAACCCCCCCACAGCCAAAGCTAGCATGCTACTTCGCCATTCATTTGAATGAGACACCACCGGTCGCCGGCATGAAAAATACGCTCGAGTTCTATTTTCCAAATGCAGCGCGGCGGCGCTCCCGTGCCACTGACGCCCGAGTACCGCCGTTATGTTTCAATGTATTTTCACCGATGCCGGTAAAAATCGCGGCCGTTCCGTGACGCTTTACCGCCCGAGTGTGTAAGACCCCTTATACACAACACTTTAGGCAACCGCAACAGGAAAAAGCAAGACGTTTATATGAGACATGAATTAACTACATTTAATTCTGAATAAAACTTAATTCTGCTTTGAAAACATCATGTAAACACTTCGCAATTTGGAGCTAAATGAAAGTGCAATGTAAACTTGTCAGAACTATTTAATTTGCCATTATTCATTCAGAATAATAAAAAAACAATGTAAATCAAAAACATAATGTATGCCTAAACAAGGCCAATGAAATGCGGAGGAAAACTGTGGATGTCGCTCTTCTCATGTCTCCTTACACGTCTAGTGCCTCTATCTTCCAGGGTGATGAGGATTTCAAGGGTTTATTTGCAAAACGGTGTATCTCCATTTTTTGACTTTTGCATTTTATTATTGGAATTGACTGTTCAGACTGGTCATATCACCCATGTGTGAATTCTTACCATTCAAATATTTTGAGAACATACTTTTTTAAGCTATATAAAATGCATTTTGCAATGCATTTCAATGGGATGCCCAATACAAAAATGTCAATTTCCCAACATTCTATATAATGGAGATAGACCGTTTTGCAAATAAAGCCTTCATTTGTTCTATTGTATTCCTGCTGTCACTATAATGAGATCCTGCTTCTGCTCATACTATTATTCTACTTGATTCTTGGATTGAACTAGTTTACATGTCATCATTATTCTGTCCTTCAATATTCAGATGTTTTCATCACTCGGTTATGACACAGAGAGGAGGACCATATGCCCTCTGGAGAACATAACGGAGGAGGGTGAGTATAGCGTCTTCATTCAGACAAACCCGTCGACAGGCCTAGTCACTCTTTACTGAAAAAAAATCAACTAATACATCTCAACAACACTACTATGACAACACCAAGAGTCCTGAGTAACAGCTAAGTAACAGACATGGTCATTAGTTACTGTCATGTTATAACAGAGGCTCCTGCGCAATGCAGTGCGTGGTGCTTTGTATGGTGTGCAGCAGCACACATAACTGAGTGTAGCGTTCAGGTTTCTGTTTTTATGATTTTATGGTTTTTTTCCTGGTTGTATACTGTATTCAAACTTGAACTTTCATTCATAAAAAGGCCTAAAAAGAAATACATAAGGCCGTCTTATACATGTGCTGTTGCTCCACAACAAATTCCCTCTCCTCTGCAGGTATTACGGATGTCTGGTCCTATGTTGACATCATCTACAATAACTCCACGCTGGCGTTGCATTGGCTCTGCCCCTCCACCACCCTCATGCCCTCAGTCAGTCTCTGCTGGAACACCAGTCGGGTGGACTGTTTAGCATTGCCCAACACCAGACTACAAGGAGCTGACCTTGTAAGTACACAATTGGCCTCGTTTACATGAGACATTTAATTCAAAATTAACTCAATTTAATTCTGAATAAAGCTTAATTCCGCTTTGAAAACATGTAAACACCTCAGATTTTGGAATTAAATGAAAGGGCAATGTAAACTCGCAGGAACCATTTAATTCTGAATTACTAATTCGGAATTAAAAACATGTAAATGTGCCCATTATCTTACAAAAGGTTGTCAGTTTGGTTATTAAAGATGAAGAAATATTTTGGTAGTCACGGTGTGTATTTAATTTATGGATCATAGTCTTGGGATCATAATCTCAAACTAGTCATACACCTGTTAGTAGAAGAGGGCAGGGCAATGTATTCACTAAGTAAATGGCCATCGGCTCCTCCTTTACGAGGTTTAACACTCTTTGTTAAAATGTAGGTGTGTTGCTTGACCAAACATCTCATTCATGCCAGTAGATTCAAATCTGAAAACCTGTTTCCCATTTCAGAACTATGATGTATCTGCCATGGACAGGCACCCACAACTGTGTATAAAGGTAAGATTTTAACATAAAATATAATATGCTATAATATAACATAACATAACACTTACCTTGACAAGTCTCTGCTTTGTTTTTGTTACTGCAAGCATTTTTTATATTATAAAAAGACTGATACTTATTTTTTATGCTTTTAGTTTTCTTTGAATAAAAACCAGCATGTCCATTGTCCATTTGGTAAGTAAGCATGTACAGATTTTTTTTCTGTATTCAGTTTTTAAATCACAGAAGGATTATGACTCTCTCTCTCTCTCTCTCTCTCTCTCTCTCTCTCCTCTCACTCTCTCTCTCTCTCTCTCTCTCTCTCTCTCTCTCTCTCCCCTTCATGTGCATGTGTAGGCCATGGTCATCTGTGGGATGTTACTAGTTTAGCAGTAACCAGTGGCCATCTGCGAGTATCTATCACATCCAAGATTACCGCATCTTATGCGGCCGTACTGTGCACTCCTGCGGATGAAGAATGCAGCCCACTGGGGAATGAGCACTTTATCAGCATGGTAAATCACTGATGGGAATAATACTGTTGTTGTGATTGTGATTGTGATTGTGATTGATTGCGAGGCAATGTCATTTGTATCTTCTTACTTCTTTCATCTTAGATGACCTTAAAGTTGATCTAGTTGAATGAAATATTGTTCCCTTATCTTCAGTTAGAACTTTTGTTTACTGAAAACAGTTTCAAGTTAAACATCTCAATATTTTTGGCCCTACCATGGCGCTAACTGTAGGGCACTTGTCTACTATGCGGCCGAACCGCTGTCCTATCGTATAAAACTAAAAACAAAGGCTTGAAAAGCCCCCCAAAAATACTTAAAACAGTGTGCACATTATCATGAGGCCACCCTAATTTTTAGGCTATGGGTGGACATTTGTTGTTGCTGAATGGCGCCCCCCTTTGGCAACTATAATTTAGCACATTAACATCTCCGGCACATCTCTGGCACACATCAGACATCTCTGGTGTGTCTGGTGTTTTATGATGTGTGATGAGTTTCATGTGCACTGTCTGCAACGTTGCTGTTTGGGTATATTAAGCTGCTTCAGTCCCTCCAGGTGTGGACATAAAGTTGATCTGAGGTCAGTTGCTGTTTTAAAGGGACACTATGCAGGAAATGGTCAAAAAAAGGTACTGCAACTATGCTGCTCATTGAAACTGGGCTGCCTATTGCCAAATTTGATCTTTACATGAAAGTTTACTAAGTAATAAACAAATATTTTCTAGTATGGTCCAAGTAGAGTCATTTTTGCAGCTAAAAATGGCTATTTTTGGAAATTCAAAATGGCGGACCATAGAGAAGATCCCCCTTTTCATGTATGAAAAGTGCAATTTTTCCAGTCATAATGAATACTTAGAATTTGATGGTGGTGGTAAGTATTCATGAAAAAGGCAACATTAGTGAATGGGCAGCATGAATTCTGGAAATAAACAACTGAAAATCTCACACAGTGTCCCTTTAAAGGGAGTGTAGTGAAAGGGGAGATCGGTGACGTGAACCAATATGGGGATGGAAAGAAACAGGTGCCACCTCAATTTTCTCTTTGCAATAGTCAATTAGATACACATGTACGAATTGTCTCTTCTTCTGTAGACTCTATAAGTAATAGAATATGAGCGAGGGTGTGACTTTTTCACATTTTTACAGTCAATGCAAGGGTGTCACTATTTCACATTTCTAGGTACAGTCAATGGTAGTGAAAAGTAATCCAGTGTTGTGGGCCCACCCAGCCTGCTGCCTGTAGAATTTAGTCCGCTAGTCAGTCTGGCTAACCTGGCTTTTCTCTAAATCACTGAAAAGGTTCTCAAGAGAAGCGGTCTTATTAGTTCTAGTTTATGGCTTATTACAAAACTAGGTTTGCTTCATAAGGGTTGATAAGTTCATATTCAAACTCAAAACACATATTTTTTATCTGAGTATATTGTATTGTATTGTATGTTTTTTGTTATAGAAGGGCGACAGTGCAGCCGACTTGATGTTACCACTCCCCTTCTCATTTGCTAAGCTTTGTGTCCAGGTAAGATCTTAAAACATTGATTCAAAAAACCTGTAACCATTTGAAATAATTGCATATGTGATACAATATAGCCTGTATTTTAGACAGTGGTCCATAACATGACTGTCATGTGATTTAACTTATATAGAAATGAACTGAATAATTTTTTGTTTAGGTGTGGAGATTTGAACCGCTTCTTCTTGGAAGAAGAATTCATTGCTTGGATGGTCAGTGCAATTATTCATTATATTATCCAAATGCCTACTCTGGCTATGATATGTGTGATCAGTATTCACTCGTAGATTTTAGTTTTCGTTGGCTACGTTTACATGATGGTTTTAATTCCGAATGACTAATTCCAAATTAAATAGTTCCATTGAGTTTACATTGCACTTTCATTTAAATCCGAATTGCGTGTTTACATGATGTTTTCAAAGTTTTACTTGGAATTAGATTGAGTTGTTTCGGAATTAAATATTCCATGTAACTGAGGGCATTGTTGAATCAGCAAATGCCATATACATTGAAGTGATACTGTACCATTTTTAGAAATAAGCTCATATTAACCTCCCTTTGAGTTAGCCGCCGGCTGATCTTATTTAACTCAATGTTAACTGCTAGCTTGAAGGTGAAATGTTCATTGCCATACTCAAAGAATGATTGAAAGTACAGGAGAAAGGTAAAACCCAATTATTTAACTCAAGGAGAGGTGTAAAATAAGCTTATTTCAAAAAATGGGACCATATCACATTAAGGGTTCTTAAAGGATGTGTTTGATGCCCCAGATCCCCAGGTGCACAGGAGAGGGGGTCTGATTTTCGGAGCAGCGTTGGCTTTCATGCTCACACTAGTGATCCTGGGAGGTTTTGCCTGTCAACAACTATCAAAGAAATTGTCAGGTAAATGTCTTTCAATCATATTTGTACATAAACATACTGCACAGTCAGAACACTCTCTGGGCTGGGTACCACAATATGGAACAAAAAAATATCATAATAGGTTCATTGTTGTGAAATACGCAAGCCGGAATCAACTGAATATATACACATAACTCCATATGTTGGATGGCTTTGGTATTGTCCTTTTTGCATTACATTACCCCTTCTACATTAATATTTATTTGTTCTATGTTCATCGACTCTATAGGCCACATTGTGTTTAATTTGTTTTTAATGTGGATTGTGGAGAAGTGTCATGCAAGACAAATTTCTGTGCAAACAGACAATTACGTTTATTTTATCTTATCTTCATCCCATCCTATGTTTCTGCAGGCTTCTGTCTGAACAGGCCCATCCTGCTGGTCAGTTCCTCTGAGGAGTGTGGCCACGTGTCCTCCGTGTTGGCGTTGGCCTCTGGCCTGAAGGCTGAGCTCCAGTGCAGTGTCCGCCTGGCCCTTTGGGACCAGTGCTCCTCGCAGGCCTCCATAGCCCACCTGGGGCCCGTGCCCTGGCTACACGCCCAGTGCCAAGCAGTACTGCAGGCCGGGGGCATGGTGCTCATCGCCTGGCATACTACTACTAGGGGTGGGTATTGGCAATAATACTCATAATAATGATAATACATATAATAAGTATGATAAGTATTGTTCCTTATCACTTGGGACACTACTAGGGGTGGGTATTGGCACTAATCATCATAATAATACAATATAATATATAGATATAGATATATAATATATAATATAATAAGTATGATAAGTTTTGTTCCTTATCACTTGGGATACTACTAGGGGTGGGTATTGTTATCTATCTGCTTTTTTCCTATGTGTGTGTGTGTGTGTGTGTGTGTGTGTGTGTGTGTGTGTGTGTGTGTGTGTGTGTGTGTGTGTGTGTGTGTGTGTGTGTGTGTTTGACATCATGTGTGAATTTGATAGGAAAGCGGCTTTCAGTACTAAAAAAGCGCTATATAAAACTGATCTATTATTATTATTATTATTATTATTATTATTAATATTATTAAGGAGGTTCAGGATTTGATGCCCATCACGATACATATTTAATACCTACATGGATTATTGCGATTCATTGCGATATTTACTTAAGTAAATGTGTGAAAAAATACAGCTTACTTGCCAGAAGCTGTAGCATTCATAAGTCAATTTATCTGGTACAACAGAAATATTACCTACTCTTTACTGAAAAAATGAACACATGGGCATATTCCACACACAATGTTTTTAATCTATTTTTTATCGTTAAATAATCATTTTTGGTGTCATGAATCAATGCAGTTCACAACTTTTTTTCACAATTCACAGTATATTGTGAAAATAAGTATTGTGATACACACACTGTCATGAATCGATGCAGTATATCATGACGTTTTTTTTGCACAACCCTAGATACTACTGCCTCTGATAGCCACAAAAGGAGACACAAGGCTGGGAGGAGAGAGGATACAGGACACGAGAGCAGACGTGTTGAATGTGAACATTCACAACTGACAAGTTATCAATGTAGGAAGAACCACAGTACGTGTGAATGCCATCCAGAAGATTGTACTTTGGAATTAAAAGCAGAGACAGGAGAAATGAATGGGGCACCTCCAAACACGGAGATGGGAGACGGTGCGGCTCTGTTGGGATGTGACGAGAGCAAACGTGACGTGAAGACCTCAGTGACTGGAGTGGTGCTGGACGCCACTCTGTCATACGTACAAGCGGCGCGGCAGTCAAATCACAAGAGCGCCAATTTCGCCGTACTTCATTTTTCGGCGTCAAAAGATGAAAGTGAAACAGACGGGACGCTCTCAGGCCTGTTACAGACTCTACCCTCGTATAACCTGCCAAAGGACCTCCCGGAGCTGGTGCTGGAGCTGAGCCTGGGCCCCAGTAGGCATGACGGGAGAGCAGGAGGACAGCGTGCCTTTAAGAGGCCTCACTGCTGGCTGTGGCTCCCCGGCCTGTACTGGGCACAGCAGGTGTCATGGCGGATCGCTCAGAGACTGCAGAACGCACAGCACTGAGCTACTACAGTACGGACACTCACTGCAGCGCTTCCAAGAGCAGGGCAGGACTGGCCATCTGGCATAACAGGCCTTTCCTGGTGGGCCAGCACCCTTGTGGGCCCCTATTTTCAGAAATGTTGAAATCATTTTTTTTTTACATTTCTGAAAATAGGGGTCCACGAGGGTGCAGGGCCCACCGGTGAGTCAGTTCTGCGCCGCTATTATGAGGGGCACCTGAAAGTGTTGCATCACTAGGAGGGCACAGCCTGGCTAGGAGAGCATTGCAGCGTGCCTTTAAAAGGCCTCACTGCTGGCTGTGGCTGCCCGACCTGTACTGGGCACAGCAGGTGTCATGGCAGATCGCTCAGAGACTGCAGAACGCACAGCACTGAGCTCCAGTATGTACACTCACTGCAGCGCTTATTCTGAATGTAGAAGAGACATATGTATTGAAATATTCGGACTGGCCATCTGGCATAGCGGGCATCTCCCAGTGGGCGCCGCACCGCCGTACGCCCCGCACCACCGTACGCCCCGCACCACCGTACGCCCCTATTTTCAGAAATGTTAAAAAAAAGTGATGGAAAAATGTGAAAAAGAGTGATGGTTATTAGGCAACCTGACCATTCTGTATATAGAAGACATGTACAGTATATTGAAATATTCGGCAGCTACTGTATGTACGTATGTGTATTTTGTGGACTATTCTTTCAGAGACTGCAGAGTGCCCACCACTGAACTCCACTCCACTCACAGCAGCATTTACAAGGCCAGGGCTGGACTGGCCATCTGGCATAGCGGGCATTTCCTGGTTGACCATGCACCCTCGTGGCCCCCTATTTCCAGAAATGTTGAAAACGTTTTTTTTTTTACATTTCTGAAAATAGGGGTCCACGAGGGTGCAGGGCCCACCGGTGAGTCAGTTCTGCGCCGCTAATTAAGAGGGGCCTCTTTAAGCCAAAAGTGCCCGGGCCCTATTTCTCCCCCAGTCCAGTCCTGTACAAAGGTGATGGTTATTAGACAACCTGACCATTCTGTAGAAGAAACATTCTGCAGCTACGTATGTGTATTTTGTGGACTATTCATTCAGAGGCTGCAGAATGTCCATCACTAAGCTACAGTACGTACACTCACTGCAGCACTTAAAAGGGTGATGGTTATAATGCAACCTGTTGAAGGTGAATATTGTGCTCATCTCAGGGAAAAGGTGCAGGACTAAGGCTGACTGACTGTAAGTTTGGAGTGAGGAGTCCTCACACTTGAAATCCTTTTTTCCTTTTATTTTTTTATTGCATTATTCCATTTCATTCCATCTTCGTTCCAAAAGTAATCCTGCCATGGAATAAAAAGTCAAGGAAAAAAGGATTTTAAGTGTGCTGACTCCTTACTCCAATCTTATGATACAATTTTACCATTCTGTATATAGAAGACATGTACTGTATATTGAAATATTCGGCAGCTATGTGCGTTTTGTCGTCTATTCATTCAGAGATCTCAGGAACAAAGTCAAAGTAATGTTACAACACTGACACAGCAATGTATAGAAATGTATAATGCTAGCATTGAAAAGGACCATTGATAAAATTTCTAATAGAGGTTTTCTACAACATTACAGTTGAACATGCCTCTATGCTGTATATATTGTTTATTTGCCACATATTTTGTGATAGCGTGTGTTTTTTTAAATAAAACTGTTTGAACAGTATAATTTATTGATGCATCAGTTAATTGTTAGATTTCATTTTTGGGTAGGGGATATAGTCAAGTATGTACAAACTGTGAACTTGATTTATTGAAAATACTTCTGGACAAATGAGTAATTGCAAAGATGCATAGAGATCTTCACTCCTCTCTCCACAAGTAACATAAAATACCAAGACAACAAGTAATGCCATTGGCTAGAGTATGATCATCAGTGGTCGAGTTGTAAAATCAAAGCAGGGGGGGATGGTCAGAGATTGAAATTCAAATTTTGAAAATATTGTTGTTAAAAGTGCAATTTAAACACAATATGTGAAGAAGGGAGGCCTGTTTTAGAGGGGGATGATTTTTGACCATTTTCATCGTTGGGGGGATGGCATCCCCCCTCATCCCCCTACAACTCGAGCCCTGATGATAATGTCAGGTAATGCCAACTAGATCACAAGGTTTCCATCAGTAACTTGTAACGTACTTGAAGCTTTGAAAAAGTTAAGTTAATTTCATTAAAACAATTTTGCTGTGGAATTCTGATTACATGTTGAAGCCAAGAAAAACAAGTAAAAAAACAAAACAAAATACACCAGTAAAAAAAAACTCAAGAGTACTGTCATACCAAAACAGCGATCTGTACATTATAATACTCATTCTGGTATTGATTTATAAAAGAGTTCAGCGAATACTTATTAAATACACTTAAATAATTTAAAGGCACTTGTTCAAACAGAAATGTTGTTAATAAGGTTTAGTGCAACTGGCTTTATTTATGGATCACTTAATTATATTATATTGCCTTGACTGTCTTGATTTGTTGTAGTCATTTGTTGTAAGCAATCTTAATAATACTACTATTGTTGTGATATAAATAACGATTGCCTGTATTAACTTATCTTCCCTCACATTGTTCAATATTTCTGGCAATTATTCTCTCCTGTGCTTAACTGCATGAAGCTGACCATAAAATAAAATACTAAATCTCTCAGTACAACATTAACTTGGTTGCAATTTAAGCATTTTCCAGTCAGTTTTGTTAGTATAGTAACTTTTGGTTTAAGAGTTATTTGGATAGTTCACTCTGACATTTAATGTCAATTATGAAATCTCTCTCTCTCGCTCTCTCTCTGTCACACAGACGACTGCACACACACACACACACACACACACACACACACACACACACACACACACACACACACACACACACACACACACACACACACCCACCAGCACCTAAGGATAAGACAATACGAGCTGCTGGTAAAAAAATAGCATTTGCAACATGCAATGCAATGAATGCCAGCCCATAATATCAGTGAAATGAAGGGCATTCTAAAGCCTGATTCGCAACCAGATCAATATTACCTATGGACCCCTGGTCATTCGCAATTACCCCCGGACCTCTGTGATTTTTTGTGGCGCATTCGGACGGGATAAGCAAACGTCTGTCATTTACTCAATTCACAGACAAAGTGAGGGGGTGCAAACGGCGCGCATGTGGATATGGAACATGAAATGACCCCGGGACGTCTTACTTCACAAATCACGGACATGACGCATTCGCACAGGACTAAGAACTCAGACATTCTCCGTAATTATTCAGAATTACTGGGGGTCCATAGATAATAAAAGTCCCATCCAAATCGGGCTTAAGACATCAAATAGTAATACTACTTTTGGCTTACAAAAACAAAACAAAAACACATGAATTGATCCCTAAGTACAGGCCATCATAACTTGCTCTCCTCCTCTTCGAGCGTGTGATTCAGGCCTGGTATAAACTTCAACAGTTTCCTCGGGATCGGGAAGCTCTTCTGTTTCGCTTTGTGCAGCATGACGCTCGACCACCCCTGCTTGTTGAAGGGTAACGAGGCAGTCTTCCTCGTCGGTTCCTTTACGTAAGAGCGCGTGCTGGCACTTCTGGTGAGGGGACTCTTGGTCGTGGTGAACACCTCTCCGGCCGCTGGGTGAAGAAGACACTGGGCCGAGAACTGCATGGACAGCTTGCAGCAGGACTCTGCGCTGGAGATGGTGGGGTACTTGGGCGGGCCGTGGTAGGTCTTGTAGATGTCGTGGTCCGGGTCGGTACCCGGGAGGCTGGCGCTGCTGCTGTGGTTGCAGTGGTGAGCGCGGAGCAGAACCGGGCTGGGAAGACCCAAGCTGAAGCTCCCGTATGTCCCTGCAGACTCTAAGGACTCGTAGATGGCTGCATCGTTCACCACAACACCTAAGATGAGCATGGGGGATGAGCACAATGTTGAGAAAAGACAACTTTTCAGTAAACGCACACACCATTTGAGGTGCACACGGCGGACAAATAGACTCAACTTGAAAAGAATGGTCGTCGAACACTCAGAACTTCATGCAGTTCCATTTAATAAGACCAACGTTTCGGCTTACGCCTTCATCAGGGTTATCTGATGACCCTGATGACACTGATGAAGGCGTAAGCCGAAACGTTGGTCTTATTAAATGGAACTGCATGAAGTTCTGAGTGTGCGACGACCATTCTTTTCAAGTTAAGAAAAGGCGACTTGAAAAAAGAATGACTTGGAATTCTTATGTTGTGTTGTAAAATGTCATCCTTCGTGTAGTTATTACCCATAACTTGATTTCTCAGGACACCAGTTTAGATATGAGATTGATGCAGGCTGCCTTTTATGTGCATGTATAGTTTTTGAAGATTTTTTCCATTATTTGGTAAAAGCTGGGTGCAACTGTATGTTCTTTACCGTGTGTTAGTCGT
The DNA here is from genome assembly GCF_034702125.1 of Engraulis encrasicolus. Taxonomy (NCBI): domain Eukaryota; kingdom Metazoa; phylum Chordata; class Actinopteri; order Clupeiformes; family Engraulidae; genus Engraulis; species Engraulis encrasicolus. The sequence goes on from NC_085866.1 coordinate 4,314,922, forward strand.
CGTTCATCCACCATCAGGGATCTATATTCATCCCACTTCTCCTGTAAGGTTTGCTGTAGGAAACATGTACAACTTCAAATGACAACAGTTCACTTTACACTTTGGGGTTTATAAAATTGGACACGTCATCTTTTTATAGCACTACTTATCTCTGACTCTGACATAACTTGCACAAAATTCGGTCTAGCGCTCTATTATATCCGTAGCCAGTTATGGGATCACCCACCGAGTTATGCACCTTGGACATTAACAAAAGCTAATGAGCACTAGCCTGGTGAACCAGCGCCACCCGCTGGACGGCAAAATGTTTTGTCTACGGGTGGGTCTGGCCTCGCATAATGATTCAATGAAGCCAGAATGCCATGAATCTGGCAAACCAATTACAACGCAAAGATGTGTTTTGAATCAAAGCGGGCAGGGTTTTGAGGGAAGGTTGTTCTCATCAACAATCTTCGGATGTATTATGCATCGAGGCCAGACTAAATTAGACATCCACATTTAGTCTGGTTTATCAGGCTAAATTGGGACAAGTATGAGTCCAAAAGAGAATAAAACTCACCCTCAAATACTGCAGTCTGGCATCAAGCTCTGCCTTTCGTATGGAATCACTGTAGAGCGTCTCCAGTCTGCCAAACACAGGAAGAGCTTATTTAGTAAATAGCTTAAAGCAAAATAGTTTGGTAGGAATGCGGAGAAATCAACAAAGGGGTAATTTGGGGGCTTTGGGGGTTCATTGATTCTAGGGCTGTATCGACATTGTATCGAACCGAGAAATCGCGATACTCAGAATCACGATACTGTATCGTGATGTAAGGAGGTAGTATTGTGATACGCCCTTTCAACATTTTGTTCTCCTTCAGTCCATAAAACAACCATATGATTCGATGCGATAGTGCTTGCAAGCTTCCAATGAGATACATTTCAGAAATTGTGGGGTGTATCGAACCGTAGGTCAAAAATCATGATGTGAACCGAGTCGTGAGTTGAGTGTATCATTACAGCCCGAATTGAGTCAGATGCATATTTCAATCTTCAACAGAGTTCACCCCTCCCCCTCCCACTACCCCTTATTTCTCAATTCGGCACTTCCAGCCCCCTCTGTGTGACTAAATTAGGCCTAAGTTTAATTCCAGGCTGTTCAGTGTGTTTAAGTGGCAGTAATTTGCCAAACAAGCAGATGACAAGCTCACCTGAGACTGTTTCCGGATGACTTAATCAGCTGCACAATGTCCTTGTGTTGGAAACCCTCCACTGACGTCTCATTAACACACGCAATGGTGTGTCCTGCAAACACACATGAGGCAGACATTCAAAATAGAAGCTAGGCAGACATTCAAAATAGAAGCTAGGCAGATATATACAATATATTTCACAGATATATATTTTGTTTGGGGTGGGCACATCACTTGCCAATATGTGGCATGTACCGTACTACATATACAACATGTGCATCAATAAATCGATCATGATAGGTGACATATTTCACAAGTGGTAAGGAGCAGGTGAATATGTTGGTGATATAGTAGGTATGTTGGTGATATAGTGTATATGTTGCACCTCCTGGAGACATGCATTGGATTTCGACTGGAATTGAGATGCCGGCACATACGGTACAATAGAAATCTAGGCCGATGTCCAAAATTACAAGTCAGAATTACTACTACTAACAATAATAACTTGGTTTTATATAGCGCCTTTCATGGACCCCAAGGTGGCTTTACAAGGGGGGTGTAGGGGCTGGGGGAAAGGGGCAGGGTGGTCAGAGTCCATATGCCTCTGTGAGTAGGTGGGATTTAAGGTGCTTCTTCAACGTAGCCAGTGTGGGGGCTTGCCGTATATTATGTTGGGAGGTAGACTGTTCCAGAGGGTGGAACAACTGAAAATTACCAAGAAGTATGAAACACACGTTCATATTATGTGAAAAATACTACCGGCATCGAACATTTCTTACTATATGATTACAACACAGAAGAGCACTAAGCAAAACAAATGGTAAGAGTAATGAACAAAGGAAAATACCACAGAAAGTTATACAGCCACCACGAAACGTTTTGGGATTAAAGGGGCGAAACGTTAGTGAATGGTGGTTCCAGACTGATGACCCTGCAGCTGACCCATTGGCACCGGAGGAGGTGCGACAGGCAGCAATGCCCAGTAGGACATAACACCTTCCTATACAAATCCCAATACAGTATAGTACACAGTATGTAGTAGAGTAACGTTTGATCCTCCTCATACTTACCCACTCTCAGGCCGGAGAGCTTGGCTGGGCTGCCCTCGTGAACCCTGCACACAAAGGTGCACATCTCTACCGAGTTCTCAGTCTGGTGGTGGAGGCCATATGTCTAGAAGAAGGAAACAAAAAGGGACAGCACCTGAAGCAAATAGGTCGCCTCACACAGGGAAACACTTTATGTTGGAACAGCAAGATGAAGATGTGAGATAGTAGATAACGCTAAGTGTCTGGCTTCACTGTAATACATTGCAAGCCTGTTAAACATCAATAAGTAAGTTGCCCTGCTGCTTCAAGTTTGTAAGTTAACTCAACTCGAGGCGTAACTCAACTTGACGCTTTCTCAAGTCGAGTTAACTTACAAACTTAAGGCAGCAGGGCAACTTCATTTTTTACGTTTAACTGGCTGCAATGTTTTACAGTGTACCTGAAGCAAATAGGTCGTCTGGCACAGGGAAATGCTTTGTGTTATGTTAGAACAGCAAGATGAAGATGCAAGACAGATAAGCGTCAGTGTTTTGCCTCAAGTACAGTAACAGGAGCTGTACTTCAGGAAACCGGAATATTCTCTCACCTGCAGCTCAAAGCCATAGGCTTCATCTTCACTCTTCTCCAAAACCATTGATGTCCTAGAAACAAGAAAGGGAAACCAAAACGGTTGGCGTCTGCACCTTAGCTTAGAACCATGTGTTGCTTTTTGCGACTGCTCATCAAAAGTAACGATACTAAGAAAGTTAAAAAAAAAAAAAAAAAAGAGGTGCACACAAGGCTCAAGTTAAAAATGTATATTGTGGCCGAAAAAAATTAACAAAAGAAGTCATTAGGACAAAACCGGAGGAAACTGGAGCTCCAGTGTTGTCCTAATGACTTATTTTGTTAGCTATTCGACCAAAATGTACATTTTTAACTTGAGCCTTGTGTGCGAGATTCCGAGAAACAAGAATAACAAGTCACACTTCACAACCCAGTAGTAGTGGGCAGGAAGTGTAATATAGACACAAACCGGTACTGATGGGAAAGATAATATAGTATTATATATATAGACACAAACCGGTACTGATGGGAAAGATAATATAGTATTATATATATAGGCACAAACCGGTACTGATGGGAAAGATATCTTGGTAATACACACGGACAGCAGTCTACTGGTAAACATAATGCTCACAGGTACAGTATGTGCATTTTCACACCATGTCCCCAAATTCATCAACATGTGTTGCAATAGATATGTATTGTGATTTGATGATGTGCTGTTGAAATAACACGTTTTCTTCTATACTTTCTCACAGTACTGTATTCTATAGTATACTACAATACCTCATCAGGAAAATGTGCTGTGAATTTTAAAACTTAACATGCTAGATAACCCATTTGCAGTGCATAAAATGCCTGCTGTACAAGATGAATGCGTTGATCAGATCAGAGATTAAGATTACAGTAAGACATCACAATGACCCACCTGATGGATCCAGACGACTTTGTCAGAGGTCTCCACTGCTGTAGCTGTCCATGCTGGATGGAGACAAGAGTGGAGAGACAGGAGACACGGGTGGAGAGACAGGAGACAAGGGTGGAGAGATAGGAGACAAGGGTGGAGAGACAGGAGACAAGGGTGGAGAGACAGGAGACAGCAGTGGAGAGACAGGAGACAAGGGTGGAGAGGCAGGAGACAGCAGTGGAGAGACAGGAGACAAGGGTGGAGAGGCAGGAGACAGCAGTGGAGAGACAGGAGACAAGGGTGGAGAGACAGGAGACAAGGGTGGAGAGACAGGAGACAAGGGTGGAGAGACAGGAGACAAGGGTGAGCCACTTACAATCATTCACCTTTAAGCTTCTGGCTGTTTGCTTTGCATTGCCTGGAATGCATGATGTATTTCCTTATCATGTTGTTTTTAATACATTCATATCTTTTAACCTAGTAAGACACTGCCCCTGTTATAAATTAGCTGTTACCAGAATGAAAATGGCCAAGTCGTAATGCATTACTTACGACCCTGTGCACCGTCAAAGTGGTGTAGTACTATGGTGGGCTTTTTTTCCGTGACTATTACAGCGTTCAACATTATTATTTATCTACTTGTGCTCACTGAACTACTAAGATGAAAGGACAACTCTTTTTTTCTCTCTCTCTTATTTCAGCAATTATGGTTGACTTGCAACTGAGTAGGTTGTAGTGCTCTTGTAATGCATCTCAGAACATACTGTGCTGTAAGATATGTGTGTTGACATACAAGATTTCAGATGTGCCTACATGAACACTATAAGATATGAAGTGTTGACACAACATTTCAACCTAACGGGAGCATAGATATGACTGACCCAGACAGACACATACACAAAACAGAAATCCGACATTACCCAGTGATTAGGCTTACTGAAGTAAAACACAAAAAACATGTTTTCAATTGGTTTATAGCTTCCATGTCTATCCTCTAGAAATACAAAGCCAGTGACTCCTTTAAGAAATGTTGGTTCCGTGACGGATCTTAATCACAAACTTCTACCCATGGCATTTCCAGCTGTGGTTTTCTAAACAAGTATCAACGTCATTCAGTTCACCGGAAAAGGTCTGCACAAATAATCCCTTTTTATTTCCTCTGACATATATTACCCTGGTATACCTCTTAATCTAACCTAGAAAGGGCACCACACTATAAAACCCTCTTTGTCCCGTGACGTCTAGCAGGGGGAAAGCTTCCATCATCTGCAGTTGTAAGTTGTTCAAAGCTGGATTTGAACTGCTTTAATTTATGTGTGAAGTGGCTGATTGTGTGTTCTTGCGGCTGACATATGTTCCCCATGCCCCGGGCCCCCCCCCTCCCCCCCGGGACCCGCAGCACAAACGCTTTATTGTGGCCACATGTGGCCTGCGTGCACATGTGGGCGGTCAGGACGGGAGACTGAGAACCAGCACTCTACTGTCTAACAGAGTGTTTCTCAACGGGGGCGGTACAGCCCCCCAGGGGTTGATGGGGAGCTCTAGGGGGGCGTTGGATACAGGATACAGGATAGAAGGATACAGTTGAGAGGGGGCAGTGGTTAGTTGACAGTGGTCAGTTGACATTGGGGGCATTAGTCCGTTTAATTGTTTTAATACTTGGGGGGCGTTGCCAGGTGTATGATGAGGTGCCAGGTGCTAGGAGGCTTGTGATTAGATCAAGGGGGCGTTTGTTCAAAAAAGGTTGAGAACCGGTGGTCTAACTGGTGCGGCTTCTACACAGAGGTGCAGCTTGTCACCAGGCTAAGCAGGCAGCTGCTTGGGGCCCCCCAAGCCCCTAGATCAGGGATGTCAAACTCAAAATCGCTGAGGGCCAAAATTGAAATCTGTGGTGAAGTCGCAGGCCGAACACAACATGCAGATATTTTAAAATGAGCTAAAATTCTGCATGCACGGACTTTACACTCAAAGGCAAATTTCACAAACACTCATATAGCTTAAATATGCCTGACCATATTCTGTTGTATGAGTGGGAAATGTTACATTGGCCTTAGTCCTTATTCCTATGACACACCAGATTTCATGTTCAAGTCATGTTTCTATATGTTAATAGTGTATGTGGGCCAATAATAATAGACATTTGAAATGATTGGAGGGCCAAATAAAATGACCCTGCGGGACATATTTGCCCCCCGGGGCATGAGTAGTTTGACATCCCTGCCCTAGATAGTGAATAACAGCCCACACTTGACTATAGTGGTGATTTTGGTTCAAATGTTCATTCTTTTGAATATTTGCCTGGGGCCCCCTCTGACCCTATAATCGCCCCTGCTTCTCCACTCCACTCGGCTCAGAGGTCCACAACAACACTCGACACAGTCCCTCGACTTCTTCGCCTAGTGCTTCATCTATCACACAGCTCTTTGTCCCTTACTGACGGCAAAGTTTGGTTGGGAACGAACATTTTCTGAGTAGATGTGAGGATCTCCATATTCATGATTAGCGTAGCTTAAAAATCTGGGTCATCTGGTGGTTCGTTCTTCAAGCGCCACACACACAACGCTCCGATTCTACAGGCGAGAGGAGGGGGCGTTTTGGGGTGACGCAAGTGTCTTTTGGGGTGACGAGTGCCAAAGAGCTGTGCCTTTAGAGGAGGGCACGGGGGCCTCATTACAAAACACACATCAGAGGTTGTTAAATGCCAAATAATTAATTCGGGTCTTGATGACGAAGGACACCCATGGAGAACAGAACACACAGAACAGCTGTTGGGGGGCTGCCCTTTTGAGTATTTTGCACAGTATTACATTTGGATTAAGCAAGCTATTTTTTAAATACTTTTTAGAGTTTTTTTTATTCCATTAGTTTCATCTCTGATGTGCCAAAAACAATAACAGATAAACATGTTAATAACCATTGTGTTATAATGATAACAATGATGTTTTATTCCATTTGTTAAGCACTTTGAGTTACATGCCTTGTATGACACAGTGCTATACAAATACAATTATCATTATTATTATTATTATTATTACCATACAGTAATATGGCAAAGAATTTGGCACCTTTTCAGTTACATTATTTATGTCAACTCTGTATGTGCTCACTGTATGTCAGAGTGACAGGGAGTCAGATTATGTGTCTATGAGGCACATGTCTGTGCAGGCCTGCTGTGTGTGTGTGTGTGTGTGTGTGTGTGTGTGTGTGTGTGTGTGTGTGTGTGTGTGTGTGTGTGTGTGTGTGTGTGTGTGTGTGTGTGTGTGTGTGTGTGTGTGTGTGTGTGTGTGTGTGTGTGTAAAGTGACTGAGATACTTCCATTATCTTGGACTATACTGTATTGCAGTTTTTGCTTCTTGACTATTGTTTTCACTGGATTCAAACACTAGATAAGCCACTACAGCCAGTGACCATGAATAGAGGAACTCCAAAACAATTGATAATGCAAAAACTTAACTACTTTGATATCAAAGCATTCATATTGTAGGCCAACTAGGCTATTATTCTACCAAAGCAGCCTGGAACATTATCAACGCTTTGCATACAGTAGACATTGACAGAGAAAGAAGATGGAAATTAAAGGCAAACAGTCAAAAGTGGGAAACACTTGTGAACTTGAAGGTGGAAAATCATAGACCTGAAGAAATCTCAAATGTTACACTCTTGGATATGAATAACTGCTGTGCTGTATGCTTTTGCTATTAGGCCATATAGATAGGCCTATTAATCCAAGACCATAGCCAGGCTTACATTCCATTAGTTTAGTTAGTTCTGTTCTGTTTCGCTTTCCCATGTGATTCCCCAGATTCCTTGTGATTTCCTAGAAAAGTGACAGCATGTTACAGTAACAGTCAGTCAGGATGTACTGCCTCCTGTCGACTGCTCCAGGCTATTTAAAAACATATCCTCTATTATCTATTTGTAGCATTATAAACAGCCTTACAGACGCATGACGACGGTAAACTTACGTTTTGAAAACTTCTCAGCAAAGTGACTCCGCAGTACGCGACAGTGTCATAAATGTAAACGTCGGTCCAAGTGGGAACGAACTCCGGGGACTTGTTGTACGGCTTTGAGGGGAAGTTGTCTCCACTGTTGTCTCCAAAAATACGGCCAAGGCTTTCATTAGAGCGCTGCTTGTTCTTTCTCCGGAAAGTCATGTTGAAAAGTTACAACCGCGAGTTTACTCTCATGACAAACAGATCCAAAGCATTCTGCTCGCGCGTAACGGTTTGCCGAGAATATCTGCCTCAGGAGCGCGTGCGACTGTGGTCCAACTAGCGGAAACTACTCGGAGGTGGAGTTGTGCAGCGTAATCATATGGCAAGCCCTGGCGACGGAGTTCTTGGACGGGGTGTCCACCAAATATTTGAAAGAGTTGGCTGACCGTTAGCTATAATTACGCAACTGCAGATTTTGGAAAGGACGTGGATAAATGGTACAGTCCAGATACGGTCAGACTATATAAGCTGTAGAAAATCTCACCAACACTAAAAACTTCTCTGATGCAGAAGTAAGAAGTCTATTTTTTCCACGCATGGACAAAATCATAACAAGGGTGGAGACCACATGGACGTAGTGACGTCTGCTGAAAATGTGGCGTTTAGGGTGTGTTCGACCTGTCAAGATGACCGCAGTGGAGTACACATCAGTTAGGCCTAGAACTAAGCCATGCATGAGAATTGGCAATGGGTTTACAATAATAAAATATAATACATCTATGCATTAATAAATGTATTATAACAACATTTTTTGTAATAATTGAAAGAAGAAATATGGGTAAAATAAGAAAGTATTCTAATCTGAAAAGAATGTCTTTAAAACATGGCACATGATGCAACATCGTAGAAATTAAATGCAATTTGGACTATATTGTTGTAGCAAATTGGACGAGGTGCACATATCTTGCAGCCTTCAAGAAACAAGTAAAGACCTTCCTCTTTCGAGAGGAGCTACTAAAATAATGCTTGAGCTGGCCTAGCCCCAGGGCAGACCCTTGACATGATGTTTTGTTTAGTTTAGTTAAGTTTAGTTTGTGTGTGTGTGTGTGTGTGTGTGTGTGTGTGTGTGTGTGTGTGTGTGTGTGTGTGTGTGTGTGTGTGTGTGTGTGTGTGTGTGTGTGTGTGTACTCTTAATTAATTAAAGAAAAAAAGAAAAAACTAACCCCTCTTTGCAACTGCACTTGTTGTTCTGTATATTTCCTGTGCACTTTGTATTTGCTTGTGATGTTGGCTTGATTATGTCCTCTTTTGAAAGTTACTTTGGTTATAAAGTGTCTGCCAAATGCAATGTAATGTAATGTAATCTAATGTGCACAGAAAATGCACTGGTTCAGGCCAGAGACAGCAGAGGTACTGTAGTTGCTACATCCTGGACAATATGCCTGTAGGCCTAGATGTCACCCCCAGGGTAAAATGGAGGACACACGTCTCCTCCTTACAGAATTGTATACATAAAATTGTTATCATACATGTTAATTATAGCCAAGAAACTACTTTTACAGTTTTGGAAGAAAAGTGAGATCCCTTCTGTTAAAATGTGGCTAGACGAAATGATTCGACTTTGGCACCGGGAAAGAATACGGTATGTGTTATCAGACAGACTGGAGAAATTCGAGGAGATTTGGTATCCCCTTCTCCAACACATTCATTGATTGTTGTTTGTTAATTCATATTAATATCTGATTGCCTCATCATTGTAATACGTAAGGAAGTCCCAGGGTGTGCTGTGTATTTGTGTGAGGGTGGGGTGGGTTTTGCTTTTTTGGTCTTTGTTGTCTGTTGTTATATGTGGGTTGTTGTTATCTTCTACTTAAAAACAATTTTGAATGTACATAAATATGTGATACTTTGAAATGCTTTTCACAATAAAAAGATTTGAAATAAGAATTGTATAGATGTGTGATGTCCATCAGCAAGGTCGCTGACAGCTTTGGCTGGGCCCGGGACAAACATCTCTGAATGGGCCCCTTTTATTTTGAAATAAAATAAAACAATTAATCACAACATCCTGAGGATTCAGTTCGGGGTCCCCCCTCATTCCATATAAGGGAAACAAACAAACAAACGAACGGAAAACAACAGCATTGCCCCTGTAAGACTGTAGGCCCACCTGGAAAATGCCCTGTATGCCAAATAACCAGTCCAGCCCTGGTGGAGCAAGATCTGGGGGCACAGGCGGTAGATGCGTAAGTCTGATTCAGGGGAAGTGTGAAGAAGAGGAAGTAAGCAGCGATAGGCAACCCCACCAGTGGACTCAGGGCTTTGCTTAGGCACAATCCCTGGTGCTGACGTTTTTTTGAAAAAGGTTTGCACGCGCACTCCTTTGGATTTATTTTTTATCTTCTTTATGTTCAATTTTTTTTGTATTCATTCATTAGCATGATGACATTTCGACCTTGCGTGCGGCCTTCCCCAAAACCCCACCAGTTGAACCGGCAGGATAGAATCCCCATAGACGATGAGGCATTGGCCAGCGATAGTGAAGAAACATTCAGTGGGGCCCTTAAAAATGTTGTTCAAAAAAAAGTTTGTGGTCTGAGGTCCACTCTATTTTTAGTAGGCCTATCGGGTTAATGTATAGGCTGCTTGTTCCTGTTGGCTATTAGGCCTGGTGCCAGAGATCTGCACTCAATTACGCCATAGGAGGGAGGTAAACGCCCAGTGGATGGAGAATAGGTTATTTGTGTATGTGTGTGTCTATTGGGTCATGTGTCTATGTAGAGTAGAGTAACTTTATTGATCACGGGGTAAAATTAAGGATAATAATGTTATGGGCTATATAATAATGTGAGAGGACCTCAATGTCCAGCAGAGCGAGCCGCAATGGTCCTGAATATTTGTCCCTTTTTTGACCACAGATTGACTATTTTTTTAACAGCAACTCAATTTCAGCGTTTTAACCACCACAAACGACAGAAAGAAAGACGAGCTTCAGGCATGATAACTCTGCTAGAGAAAGTCCAGAAGGTGACCAGCATGTAGTTTCTTTGACCTGAAGAGCCCCAAATTGCATTGAAGTAATACCCCCTGTGTTAGCAAATGTGCTACATACATCTGGCCCTGACTCCACATGATTTTTGGTTAATCCTTATAGTGCCTGAGGAAGGTCGACAGGCCCGAAACGTTGTCACATTAAAAACTTGTTCATTCAACTTGAGAGTGTGCGGCACTTCTCTCCTTCTGCAAGTAATTCTTGTAGTGCGCCTTTGTAGCCTCTTACTGCAGATGGGGTCGCCGGCGGGCCTATTCACTATTTGCTGAAATTACTCAACTATATTGACAAGCTGGAGGATGATGCTGACATGTATAGGCAGAGACGAATGTTGTATGCACAAGCTAACATGTTAGTAAGAACATTTCATTACTGTCCTGATGATGTGAAAGTAAGCTTGTTTCGTGCCTACTGTAGTCCTATGTATGCAGCTCCATTATGGATCAACTATAAAAAAGAGACAATGCGTAAACTCCAAGTAGCATATAATGACTGCCTGAGGATATTGCTGAAAAAGCCCAGGAGTTGCAGTGCTAGTAAACTATTTTGTGACTCAGGACTATGTACTTTACAGGCTCTCCTGAGGAACCTAATGTTTAAGTTCATGTGCCGTTTGGATAAGTCTGAAAACTGCATTATCATGATGCTCACAAGTGCCAGATATAGCTCTGTCCGATACCAATCATATATGTGGAAACATTGGTATGGCTGCCTTTTAAGACCGTCATGACATAGTTTGTATATGCTTTGGCATCATTGCTGTTTTTTTTTAAATTGTTATTGTTTCTTCTTTTTCCTGCACATTCTATTTCTATGTATATGTTGTGTGTCTGCCTATTGGGCCCTGAGCCTGTAATAAAGTTTATATATATTGTAACCACATTGCTGTAACAGTACCGAGAGCCTTAAGTAACAGATTAAGACATAGCCATTACAATTTTGGTAAGACAGTAAGGTTATAACATAGACTCTGTGCTAAGGGGTCAAAATGTATATTTTTAGGTCTCTTTTGCCTTTTATTTTTGACAGGACAGTGGAGGAGAGACAGGAAATGCATGGAGAGAGAGATGGGGAAGGCTTGGCGAATGGCCCGGTCCGGAATCGAGCCTGGTACAGTTTCCCCTGACTGCTCCTTTAGGGCACTTGTTGGGCTTCCCTGTTTGAATAGGTGAGACCAGGGAGGCAGACCGGAAGAAATGAGCCCCGGTGTCGTGCCGAAAAGCGAGTCCCTGAACACAACTGCCCTCATTGAAACCAATGACATTTTTTGAGAGAAAATTATACTAATTATTGCAGAATGAATTACATAAGTTATGAACTAAACATATGCTTATGAAACATTACTCGTCCTCCACTTTATATGAGCTATTTGAATGAAACCTTAACATTTGTTATGACAATTCTTCGATTCTTTTATGGAAATAATACTGAAATTGTAACCAGCTCTTTGTAATACTTCCAGAAGGAATGTAGATGCTTTATTGATAGGCTTTCCATCTTAAATTGTATTGGATTTGTCTGCAAAAATTAGTAAAAAATATCTGAAAAATTGGTAATTGGTTTCCATTGGTTTCAATGAGGGCAGTCGTGTTCTGGCAGGGACTCGATTTTCGGCACGACAGCGGGCCCAGGGAGAAAGAGCCCCCAGAATTGGATCCTTATTACATTGATTTGAGTTTGGGGCCCTTTCAGATGTCTTTGTCCCAGGCCCACCCGAAGCTGTCAGCGGCCCTGGGCAAGAAATACAGTAATAAAAGAAATACAGTTTTATTTTGTCACAATGACGGAAATGTGACTTTCACTTGAGTCAGTATAATGACTTGCAGGCTATAATGGTTAGCAGGCATTTTAACACATTACATTACATTGCATTTGGCAGACGCTTCTACCCAAAGCAACTCACAGTCAAACACACCACATACTTGTGAGTTAACATAGGCCTAATATATATATTTTTACTCATTTATTTACCTTTTAAACCAAACTGCATGTCCTCATTGTTTTTTTCATGCACAAACCAACCAGACATTTCTGTTGAATAATCTATTTGCCACGACAGGCAACGTGAGATAAAATAAGTACACGTTGCTCGCAACCAGTGGCCTTCATGATAGGTGACAGGTTTGCAATTTCCCACAGCACTCACAGCCATGAAAACATGGAACACCGCTATCTGATCAAACAAATACGGTTCTACCTGGAAAAAAAAGAAAAAGAGCAATGGCCATTGGCTGCATTTCACCTAAAAGGATTGCACAAAGAGACCCAAAGAGACAGACAAAAGTGTCTGACTGTCTTGGAAGTGGCACTCACTCACGTCTACAACTCTCAAACTGCTGTTGCTGTTGTGTTATACTAATATCACCACCATTGCTGTTGCTGCCGGTGACAGACACTGTAGTGTTGTTAGGATGAAGTCTGCCATCTCACTGCTGCTGCTGCTGTCCTCCATGTGTGGAGCTCAGACTCGGAGCACCCAGACTGAAGTCCAGGCAGAGAGCCAGGGCACTGGGGCTGCTGCTGCTGCTGCTACTGCCATCGCTGAGGTCTCTACGCAGGTGGACATCTATGCTGAGCTGAAGGAACTCAGAGACATGGTGGTGGAGCAGATAGTCATTCTGAAATCCACTCAGGATGAGCTGAAGATAATGGACACTGAAAATGCTGCAATGAAAGAAAGACTGGTGGTCAGCGAGACTAAAGTGTGGGGTCTGACGACAGAGCTGACAGCAGTGACTAATGAAATGAACACGGAAAATGCGGTCATCAAAGAAAGACTGGTGGCCAGTGAGACGAAAGTGCAGGCTCTCACAACAGAGCTGACAGCAGTGACGACTGAAGTGGTGAACATGAAGATGGAAAATGCGGTCATGAAAGAAAGACTTGCGACCACTGAGACCAAGGTGGAGGCTCTCGAAAGACTGACTGAAGCACAAGAGGCACAGATTTCAACCAACGAGGCCAAAGTAGGGGAACTGAAAATGGCGACATCAGCACAAGAGGCAGAGCTGGCAGCACTGAGGACCAGACTGGCAGCCACTGAGACGGACATCGACGACCTAGAGGAGAAGATGACACACACCCCCAAGGTGGCATTCTCAGCAGGACTGACTAACACAGCTGGGCACATGCAGGCCGGGAATACTGACATGAACTTGGTGTTCAGTAATGTTGTTACAAACGTGGGACAGGCCTACAGCCCTCATACAGGGGCCTTTACAGCACCAGTCAGAGGAGTCTACTACTTCAGATTTAATGTAATGGATGCTTATAGATCAGGATACTTGGCCATCAGAACTCTTAAGAATGGAAATCAGGTCCTGTATACACCTCTGTATGATGATAATCCGTATCGTATCCAAGGCTCCAATGGCCTGACTCTGCTGATGGAGGTGGGAGACACAGTTAACCTGCAACTCCATGGTGGAGAACGCGTCTATGATGATGGTGGCCACTATAACAACTTCAGTGGTTTCCTGCTCTTCACTCTCTGAAATAGTTTGTTTTAACATTATGGTACGGCATAGACACGGAATACAGTGTGTCTTATATGTCTTATCATGAGTAAATAAAACAAATACATACTACTGATCTATCTTGTGCTGAGTAATTTGTGAAAGTATAGACTTCTTCTATGGTAAAAGTAAATTACAAAGAAAATATTTCAAACTAGTAAAAATATATTTCAACTAGAAGCACTCAGAGAGCGCAGACCTCCCCCAAGGAAGCTGCTTGATACATTTGACTATGTTACACCCTAAGTCTTTCTGCCTTGAGAGTCTCTTAACTTCCTCTTTTTTATGTTGGTTCAATAGCCTATCAGTCAAAGACAGGAACAGTCTTAGCAGCATTGTTAAGACTTCACCAAAGATAATTGGAACACAGCTAAATAGTCTGAGTGCTCTGTTTAACAAACAGGCAGTCCAAAAGGCTAAAAGTATCATTAGTCAACCTGACCATGTTTTAAGTGGTGAATTTTCATTAATGCCCTCTGGGAGGCGCTATTATTCTGTCAGGACAAAAACAAAACGTTACTCTGGATCTTTCATCCCTACAACCATTAGATTATTAAACAAGGTTGTAGGGATAGAGTTCATTACTGACCATTTAATTTACTGAGGGCTGCTCATCACTGACAGGACAGGGTGTTTGAATGTATGTGTTAAAATGTGTATGTTTTTGTTTTCCTATTTATTTATTTATTGTTTTTTGTTTCCTTTAGGTTTTGTATTTCATTTTCTACTCTTTTTATTTATACTATCTATTCATTGACTGATGGAGACTGGGACCGCAAACTGAATTGCCCTTCTGATGGGACTAATAAAGTTATCTGAATCTGAATCTGAATCTGTTTTTGTGGAGTCCCCGTAATTCAATTTCTGGTCTAGAAATTGAAGAATCCTTCGAAAAGTCCTGGTTCCGGTTTCTGATCCGGATCACCACCAGAATTTAATCACTTCCTTAGGTCATTAAAAATCCGATGATTGGTTTTTGAGTTATGCTGCTGACAGACAGACAGACAGACAAACAAACAGACGGACGGACGGACAAACCAACACGACCGAAAACATTACCTCCTTGGCGGAGGTAATAAACCTTATAGCAAAGCCTATTCATGAATCATTACATGTCCACAGTTCTACAGTATGTCAATGAAATGTAGACGCAGCATACTTTTAAACATGCCTTTTCATTTCTTGTCTATGTTAAGAGTATGGTAGTAGAGAGAGACAATGCAGATACTGTAAAAACAGTTGTAACCCTGTAATCTTTTTTGAGTGTAAGACAAAGGGGTAAGTGGACACTGTCAGGACCTACTGTGGAAACAACAGAAGAGGCGCAAAAAGATCTGAAGGCACTGGGAATTAGGCCTCAGCAGAGGTGGGGAACTTATAAGGGGGGGGGGGGGGTTCAGCAGAGGGGGGGAACCTACGTATGTCTCGGGGGCCGTTCAGTGGAGGTGGGGAACCTACATTTGTCTCGGAGGCCGTTCAGTGTCCTTGAGGCCATCTGATCTAGCGTGTGATAATCCCATCAGTGCGACCAGCAGGAATGGAATCCCTATAGACAAGGCCCTGCCGTGGCCAAAGGGCTCGTCTGCCATGCGGCTGACCTTTGCCGGCCCTTCCAAGTAAAAAAGACCCAAAATAAATAAAAAAAGGAATCCCTATGGACAGTTAGGTATTGGCCAGTGATGGTGAAGAAGAAACAGGCTGTGACAGTTGAAGTCCTAAAAATGTTGTAAAAAAATTTGTGGTTTGCGGTCCACTTTATTTTTAGTAGGCCTATCAGCTTAATGTATGGGCTGCTTGTTCCAGTTGGCTATTAGGCCTGGTGCCAGAGATCTGCACTCAATTATGCCATAGGAGGGAGGTAAACGCCCAGTGGATGGAGAATAGGTTATTTGTGTATGTGTGCGCGTATTGATGATGTGACTCCTGTCTGTATTACGGTGAAAACATGTTGACCTTATGAGTAAGGACCTCAATGTCAATGCTACTGAATTCAGGCCTCTGATTTTTTTTGTTCCCAAACAGTCTCTCAATTCATTCTAACATTTTAACCATCACTATAGACATTAGGGATGCAAACGATTAATCAACTTTAATCTATCAATGCATTAATCGATTAAAAAACATTAATCGCAATGAATCGACTGACAAGAGACCCAGGTGAAATGGGCATGTGAAGAGTGTGTGTGAAGAGGGGTGTGAATAGTCGGAATATTTAAATCACCTTTGGATTAAAGAATTGAAATAGAATTCATTGAAATATCTAAATTTTTAATTAAATGTTTTAGATGTAGTAGTTTTTTTTCGAGAAACATTGAGATTTCGGGGGTAAAACGTTGCTTATCAATTAATCGTAAGTTGACCGATAAGGCTATCAACTAATGATTAATTAATTAATCGATAATTTGCATCCCTATAGACATCAGACAGAAAGATAAGCTGCAAGCAGGACAACTACAGTACTGCACATTCAGCAACCTGAAGAGCCTGACAGTTCATTTAACTACAGTGACACATTTGTGCTCTTAAATGTAGGCCTATAGTACACACATCTGGCTGTATCTAAATTATCCTTCTAGTGTGCTTGCCTAAGAGCATATAACAGTCTAATTACATAACAAAAAGATAAACTTTAAATGTGTTACATATGTAAATATATTTCAGAAATAAAAAGACAAGATGGGAATACATTAAATGCGCTTTATTTTACTCTTCCAGTGTCAAACACAATACATAATTCATATTACAAGAATTTACATTTTAAAAACTTGTGCTCATCTCAGCCTGTTCTTTCCTTGGCGTGGTGTGAAATTACTTCACTTATCATTAGATCGTCTATATAACTAAAATAGTAAGACATAATGCGTTTCACCAGTAATCATAGCTTGACACATGGCCTGACTGTTTTCAGTTTACAGTAGATATAAAAATGACATGATGACCCAATGCCAATGTACAGTACTCTTCATGTGAACGAATCCAAGCATCCTCCTTATCTTCGGTTAGTGTAAACAAAAGTAGTGCATAACACAACTGATAATTACACAGCATAACTTAACACACATCTGATAAATAAATTAAATTAATGGTGAGACACAATCTATTTTTTTTTACAGAAAAGCAGCAACATTCTCTTTCTATATTTAAAACCTTAAGACGAATAAAAAAAGATGTGACACATGCAGAAGGTGACAATGTGACATGCATGACTTTTTTTTTTACATGATCCAGTGACCTAAACAGAGAGAGTAGAGAGAGAGGTTCCATTGGCCCATTGTTTCCTGGTTCTATTATTGCAAGGGGGAGGGGGGTGGGAAACCCCCCTTTAGGCAGACCTAGGCAGACCTGAGGACTGTTCTATTCAATGCTAGGAGCATTATGACACGCCCCTTTAGGCAGACCGGAACCTGGTCACGTTAGGTGCCCATAGAAACCTATTATGTTGGCATATCTCTATATACTTAAAGAATCTCTGATCCAGAAACCTAAATCTCCTCCAGAAGGTCCGATGGGAAAAATCCCATTTTGCGTCCGGTGCTGACTTTCAAATAGCCGTTTACCTCGTCTCCCTTCTTCACCACAATCTGGGAAAAGACAGTTACTTTATTTACATCAAATCTTCAAGATTCTTTTGTTTCAGACATGACAACGTTTTTTTATCTTTTACCTGACATGTTTTGACTGTTCGTAATGAATATCATATATCTACTTTATTTACAGTCTACTGTCTCAGATACTGTACATACTGTAAAAACAAACCTCAAATACATCAAGATATTATATTTTGCCCGTAGCTCGACCACCTTGTCAACTAGGCTTACTGCTCTTGAATGATTATGAGTGGGGGGTAGAATTGCACACAGGGCCTCAGGGCAAGACACTGATAGCCAAAATGAATGAATGAATGATCCGATAAAAAAGTAGGGATTGATTTACCTGATCTTTCTTCAGTGTAATCTGGCCCATTTCTCGGTTCCCTACAAACGAGCGCAAGACTTTGTAGGTCAATTCTCCAGCGCGGACCTTGATGATGTAGGTCATTGGAAGGTAGCCAGTCTTCTCACCCATCTTGCCCTAAACACACACAAACAGAGTGGACACAAACAAATGCAAAAATGACAAAGTGATGATTCTGATGGCAAAGCGACCATCTACAAAGTCCAGGTAGAGAAAATCTGAGGCACTCAAGGTCACAATTTTTTTCTTTATATTTGGCTACAATGCCTATGTTTCAGCCATAGGCCATATCATATGGGTCAAAACACGGCATTGTAGCCAAAAAACGTAAAAAACCTGGACCAAGTTTGAGAGCTCCTACACTGATGATCACCAAGGAATAAAGGTGAAGACCCAGAAGCACTCAGATTTTGCAATCTCACAATTCAATAAAAATGTATTGCACAATGTGTGACAGACGACTGGACTCACATGCAGCCAGAAGACCAGAGAAATGTTGGCTCCTGCACCTTTGGGTGGCAGTCCATCCATAATACAATGACAGTGCTTTGTTGAATGGGCCATTTTTTTATAGATAATGTAAAAAATAAATGGGTAATTTGACGTCACAGACATCAGAGTGGTCCAACAACAGCTAATGCCACTATTGCATGAATTAAATCTTTTTTTTTGTTTTTACTGGATTATCTAGAAATTATACATTAATTACCAATTATTATTTAGTTAAATAAGCATTCAGTATAGTAGTATAATAATATAGTAGGCCCTGCCATGGGCTAACGGTGGGGCACTCGTCTGCTATGCAGCCGTCCCGGGTTCGATTCCCGGTCCTTCCCCGTCTCTCTCTCCCCACTCGCTTCCTGTCACCACCTTCACTGTACTATCATAAATAAAGCCAAAAAGACCAAAAAAATCATAATAATACAGTATATAAGCGTTTACTTAATGTATACAAGCATGACGTACGTACCCTCCACCACTCCTCATTGGAGTCGTCAAGGACAACGATGCGGTCGCCAGGACTACAAGACAAGGAACAGCAGGACACATTTTAGATGTACTAGGGGAGTGTACAATATTTGTCCAGAAACCCAGCGTACACACACACACACACACATACACACACACACACACACACACACACACACACACACACACACACACACACACACACACACACACAACTGCTGTATCTGGACCTTAAACTGTATCAATAATGTGATGACATTAAGAGATGGTCATTACCATTGTAGTGACAATTAGATTATAAAAGAAGCTCTGCATTAAAGGGTTAATCTGTCACTTAACACTCTCTGCAATGTTATATAGTAATGTTGTTATGATGTACTGGCTGGTAGTTAAGCTTTTTAAGCTGTGTGGGCTTGTTGGCAAGCCCCTCTGTATGAAAAGGCTACATTACAGGGCACAGCTACACTGGCTACACCGTACACAAAGCTACACTGCACTGCTACACCGGAGACCCAGGTTTGATTCCAGTATGGGTCCTTTGTTGGTCCTTCCCTGGGTGGATTCCAATAAGCGGACTTTCTGTCCTCCCTTGCTCACTTGCCTGCTTGTGACCTCATGATGACGTCACAGACGACGGAAAATTAATGACACATCTTGCAAAAGCACAATTCTAATAGCCAGGCTGCCCCATCCTAGTGACCCAACACCCTCTGTGGCGTTGCTTCAGATCGAATCGCGATTGCAAGTCTATAATAATCAGGCAACAATTCTAATGTCATTTCCTCATTTGCAATCGGTAAGGTGAATGAAGAACAGTCCCCCAAAATTGTTTTGGCCTGGCTGACAGCGGGGAAACTTTATTGTTTTTTACACGGAGGCATGCCGTCAGCAAAATGTGAGGCCACAAGCACAAGTGGAGGACGGAAGTCTGCATATTGGAATGCACTCCTTGTCTCTCTCTCTCCCCACTTGCTAATGCCGTGTCTTAACGGGTTAAAAAAAAGGCTACATTACACTGTAAGGCAGGGGCGGGCAATTATTTTGGCCCAAGGGCCTCATTGGGTTTAGAAAGTTGACCAAAGGGCCGGATGTCATAGGCAACTTGCCCGTGCCAATAAAAAGAAAAGGTGTACACCAACATAATTACACCATTGTCAGTTATGCCATTCCTGCGAATTGTATCTAGATGTAGACTTTAGTAATCTTAGGTTTCCAAGACCCTTGTTTTAGGTAGCCCATTTAAGAATGAGTGACCATATGAATCTGCATTTTTTTCTTGGAAAGGCTCTGAGGGCCACATGAAATGGCTGAGCGGGCCGCATGTGCCCCCCGGGCCTGAGTTTGCCCACATCTGCTGTAAGGTAATAAGATGGGCCGCTTACTGGAAGTCCAGGTCATCTCTCTCGATGGCTTTGAAGCGATACAGGGCCACGTAGAAATGGGTCTGTGTTGGGGCGCCTACATTCTTCTTGTTCTGAAAACACAAATAAACCAAATAAAATGCCCGTAGAGACTTTGACACCATTTTAGCTATCTGAACACCGAAAAAGAAAATCTTTTTAAGGGAGTACTCAAAAAAATTTCCTTAAAATTGCCCCAAGATTCTGTAAATTAGTTCTATGGGTAAAATAGTACAGAATTAGTTCACAGTATGATATTTTGAAGACAGTGATATTGGATACAAATAAAAGCCCATTTTGCTAGTCACTGTGATGTGAGTTACAGTATAGAGAAAATCTAGGAAGAAAGAAATTGTGCACACATCACAGTAGTGCAGGTGTACCGATACCGAAAAACAAGATAAACTGAAAAGAAATAATGCAGGTCTGCAACATAGGCCTAAAAAGTCTGACAACATGCGCACATCAGTAGCACATGTGCTGGACCAAATAGAAGATAACTGAAAAGAAATGCTAAAAGTCTGGAACAGTGGGTACCTTTCAATATGCAACCTTGCATCCTCCACTTGTGCTTGTGGCCTCGTACCAGGAAGTAATATATCGTGACAACAGCATTACATTTCAATATCTCACAAAAGCTCAATTGTAAAGTAATTTTCTCATTTGCAAACTGGACGGTGAAAGAGGAATAGTCCCCCAAATTTTTTTTTGGCTAGGCTGACAGCTGGGAAACTTTATTGTTTTCTCCACGGAGGCGGGGCCAGGAGGCGGGGTGAGGCCACAAGCATGAGTGGAGGACGCAAGGTCGCATATTGGAATGCACTCACTGTTCTATGGTCCTACACAAACCTTGTTGTGTTGCGGACCCTTAACATCTCCTGGTCATTATCGTTATAATTTCTGCAACACTGATTTAAATGTTTTTTAGTTAACCTGCACATTGGAGACTGGTCAAACGCAATTTCAAACTTCTGTGCTAACCCTGTTACATAGATGTTTGACAATGAAGTACACTTGACTTGACTGATGTGCCAAAAAAAATCACTTTCTCAGACTTGTGAGCCTTTATGAGGCAATCTACTGTATTTTCAAGTAAGGAGGAAATACAACTTCCCTTAAAGAGTCAGTTACCTTGTCATCCGCAGAGTCCTTGTCTCCTTTCTTGTCATCTCCCCCTTCTGGTAAAATGGTAGTAGTTTTAGTATTAGTAAATGATGTAGTGAGGTGAAGTGAAAGTGAAAGCCCACCTGGGAAACTCCAACTCCCATTCTCACATTCTCCCATTGTGACACAGCACTCCACAGCACAGCACACAAGTGAACACTGCACACAACAAAATTGCATTTATGCCTCACCCGTGCAAGGGGACAGCCCCCAATGGCGCCCGAAAGGGAGCAGTGCGGCGGGACGGTACCATGCTCAGGGTACCTCAGTCATGGAGGAGGATGGGGGAGAGCACTGGTTAATTACTGCCCCCACCAACTTGGCAGGTCGGGAGTCGAACCGGCAGCCTTTAGGCTACAAGTCTGATGTCCTGACCGCTTGCCCATGACTGCCCATTAGTGTTAGAGAAGGCTAAAGACAATGAAGGACAGTACATCGTAACGATACATGTTAGTAATCTTTAGAGTGGGAAAAGGTAAAAAAGAATACAATGCAGCATTGATTAAGGGATATACAGTATTCATTTATAATTGCATAATTAACATGGATAACCGGTCTGTCCTGTTTCCTGCTCGGCTGGGGCTTATACTAAGAATGGCCGTCAATTGGGCGTTACGAATGTGACATTCGGTATGAACGTAGCCCACAGCCAATCATACCAGTCCTATCTATTAAAACAAACTGCAGTCATCATCACCTTTCCACCCCTCCCCGCTCTCTGAATGGAGCCCAATATCTGGGGGAAAGGTGATACAGATTCTAAGGGCCCAAGCACTGACAGCACTGACAGGGGCCCTTAAGGGGGCCAAAAATTTGAATCTTTTATGGGGCCCAATATTTCTGGCGGTGCCCCTGGATCGAATCCATGCTGTCTTTCAGATCGGAATGATTGTGCAAAGCATCATGGGATATCCCAGGCTGTATGAGGGGCTGGTCTATGCCAACAATGCATGGGCTGTTTTTTGGTCCCAGTGCAGGGACTCACTAATTCGACGCCCTTTCGGTACTTACCGCTTACGTCATACGACCCTAAACCTAAACCTAACCATAACCTTAACCCTAAACCTAACCCTAACCCTAACCCTTACCTTAACCCTAACCCTAACCTTAACCCTAAACCTAACCCTAAATCGCTTGTTTGAAATGTTTGATTACCATGTGAAGTACCGAGAGGGCGTCAAACTAGTGGGTCCCCCCAGTGCAGTCCTACTTGCTACCCTCAGCACTCCATTCCAGGGCCGGTTCTAGACAATTTGGTGCCCTAGGCGAGCACCGATCTTTCCTTTTTGTGGAATTTGACATTGGCATCTGTAAACATAATGTCATCTGATTGAGCACAGCTGATCTAGTACCATGTACTATACTGAGTGCCAATTAAATGTAAAGTGTAATGCTTTATTTAGCTTAATTTTGTAATTATGTGGGCCTTGGTGCCCCCCAGGACATTTGGCGCCCTAGGCGACCGCCTAGTCTGCCTATGCCTAGCGCCGCCCCTGCTCCATTCTACCTGCGCCCCTGCAGACCTGATTTTCGCATATTTGCAGTATTTCCAAGCATTATTCATGAATGTGCATATCATTTTCTTCTCAGTTTTTTTCAGTAATTAGAGTGATTGGATCAGAATTATTAGCATAGCTTAGCATAATCACTGGAAGTGAATGGGGGCATTAGCATCAAGCCACAAGTGATCACAGGACAGGATTAAATAGCTGTTTTGCACTCTGGTGAATATTACATTAATTTTAAAGTACTTTATAAGTACATTTGATGATGTTTTGTTTGTCCCATAGACTTGCATTGCTACGCTTAATTTGGCTATACTGTTACTCTTACTAGGCAATGGAAACACATGGACGAAAATTATATGTACATTCGTGAATAATGCTGAGAAATACTGCAAATATGTGAAAATCAAAAAACGGTGGACTGTTCCTTTCAGAAGAGCCTGCTCTGCACTCACCTTCCCCACCTTCCTCTTCCGGCTTCTGCTCTTCGCCATTCTCCTCTTCTTCAAGCATCGGCATCTTTTTCAACAGAAACAAAATGGTGGATAGTGACTATGAATCAGTGAAATGCAGATATAAGAACTGTCATTAAGTTTAAACGCTTACTTTTTTCCCTTCTTCTGAATTCTTTTTGCGTTCTTTGTTGGCCATGATAACACCTGTGCGTAGTGTCTCAAAGACCGGGTCTGTGTGGTTGTGTCCTAGAACACAAAGATATATATATCTGAAAAGGCATGTCTGCATAGCCTACACATCAACGTCCACATCATTTCAAGTACCACTTTTCCTCATATTTACTCTCTTTGAATTGAAATCAAAGGTATGTTTTTAAAGGAACAGTGCACCTCATTTCAGGAAATTCTTCATATGTAGTTAATCCCTTGTAAAATATGAGAATACATATTGTTCTGTACAGTAATAGCTCTAATAGCCATATTAAGCATAGCGAATAATCTAATGTACATGTACATCATCGAATGTACTTATAAACCACTCAATTTACAATGAATGTAAAATTCACCAGAGTGCAAAACGGTTATTTAATGCCGTCCAGGGATGACTTGTAGCTTGATGCTAATGGTACCATTTACTTCCAGTGATTATGCTAAGATATGCTAATAATTCTAATGCTAATACATGTAGACTAAGTACTGAACACACTGAGAAGAAAATTATATTCACATTCATATGTAATACTTGGAAATACTGCAAAGACGTGAATATCAAAAAAGGGTGGACTGCTCCTTTAAAATTCTGCATGCAGGTCTGGCATGCTTATTGCTTACCTTGGCCTGTTACGTCCTGATCATAAAGAGGGGAGCTGTATGCCCTTCTGAATCCAGGGGGCTACATAGAGAGACAAAACATATTCATGAGGGAAATTGCCAATTTTATTCTATAGTGGCTGTTTGCCAAACAAATAAAATGAAACTTAAATTAAAGCATATCAAACAAACACTTGAGGCACCATGGGCAATTTCCAGGCAGATTTCTTAAGTTGATGGTGGTTTATTTTGTATTCCCGTTGAGCAAACAAACATGGTCTCTCTCGCACTGGTAAAAATGTCCATCACCCAGGTGCCTACACAGATCACTACCTACTTCTTACCTATATACAGGTGTACCTGTGCCCACTACTACCCCCAAGTGTCCAAATCATACATCAGTGAATAAATAAAAGAAAATCACTATACCTATAAAGCAAAGCAAAGCAATGAACTAAACAAATAACTAGAATTATTATTACCAAGATACTAATAATAATTAATATAGCCTATGCAAACAATGAAAAACAATAAGCAAATGAACCATTAATTTTACCATCACTCAAAAGAAAAATAGTATTTCTCCAAAATGTTCTCTACAATGTTAAAATAGACAAAAGAGAAACTTACAATTTTTCCGAAACATTTTTGGAACTCCACATAGGACTGGCACGAATGGTGAATGCAGGTCTTGCAGTTCTTGCACCGGATGCAAAACTTGTTGTTCTCTGTGGAATGAGCGGATAGATGGAGCAGATTACTGTGCATCTGCAGTAATGGTGGGGTGGCGTCCGCGCCAATGTCTTATCCTGAGCGTATCGCTCGGTGCGTAATTCCAAGAGCAGTATAATGAAAAGAAAGAAAGGAGTTGCACACTGGAGCTGAATGCAGAATCAAAAACTGTATTAAACAAAGCCAAAAAAAGTTAATAAAACCGACAGACAGGGGACAAACGTTTCGGGTCTAGCCCATCATCACGTTTGTCCCCTGCCTGTCGGTTTTATTTACTTTTTTCGGCTTTGTTTAATACAGTTTTTGATTCTGTACCTCTGCAGTGTCATCTAGCATCTAAAATGTGCATAAGATTGTACCACCTATTGTTGCAAATATTCTGTCAACAGAAGCAAAATACACTTTAATTTTCCATTCAGATGCTAAACCTTATTAAAAAATAATGAACAGCCTAAACAGGACTATAGGCTCAGATCAGTGACTCAAAATGTGAGGATATATAGACTGCTACACAGTACAAAAAGGATGGCTATTTTGTGGGATGCTCCGATACCACTTTTTTGAAAACCGGTACAAGTACGAGTACATTTATGTCTGTACTTGCCGATACCGAGTACCGATACCTTTTACCAACAAAATACAATGAAAATAAATGCATGGCCTTGTTTTTTGCACCTGTGATGTTAGTAAATGTATGAGGTGGCACTTTTTTCCATGCTGCTTTTAAGTGTTTTGTGTAATAGCAGTATCGTTCCTGGTATCGGCAAGTGCTTGACGAGTACGAGTATAATGACCAGTATCGGGTGCCGATACCGATACCAGTATCGGTATCGGTGCATCCCTACTATTTTGACAACGAGGCCAACATTTCTAGATGATTAGATTAACTCTGTTGCTGCAGCATCAGATATATTAAAGAAGTTGTCGAATTGGACTGGAAAAAGTGATGCCAGACAGATTCATTCTTTGGGATTAGTACAGTAACTAGCTACTTTCAATGTCTTGGGCATGTGCTGATGATGGTGAAAGGTTTTGAGTTAGTCACAACGTGTTCTTCCACTCATTAATGATCAAGCTTTCATGACATTAGAGAGTAATGCACAGGTGCACAGACTAATATGCATCCCTCAGAAGTGCTACACTGTAGTAGTTTAGTGTTTCCCAATGGGGGTGGTACAGCCCTAGCCCTAGGGGGGCGTTGAGAAGGATGCAGCTGAGTGCATTACCATTGTTTTTTGTTTTTTGTGCATTACCATTAGTTGCATTAGTCTATTTTATTTTTCAAAATTAAGGGGGGCATTGGCAGGCTTATGATGAGGTCGAGGGGGCATTGGGAGGCGTTTGATGAGATCAATGGGGCGGTTGTTTAAAAAAGGTTGAGAACCACTGTGCTACAGCAACAAACTCAACAAACAAATGCCTGTGTTAGTGGGCTTGGCTGTTTGTTAGCAAGACACTTTCCAAAAAGAATAATGATTTGATCTGCATGACATCTCCTGGGATTCTGGGTCATTGTTTGGATCCAGACATTTTTCAAAGCAGTACGTAGCCTCTTACTGCAGATGGGGTCGCCGGCGGGTCTATTCACTATTACTGTAGCCTCTTACTGCAGATGGGGTCGCCGACGGGCCTATTCCTGTAGACTCTTACTGCAGATGGTGGTCGCCGGCGGGCCTATTCACTATTACTGTAGCCTCTTACTGCAGATGGGGTCGCCGACGGGCCTATTCACTATTATTGTAGCCTCTTACTGCAGATGGGGTCGCCGACGGGCCTATTCACTATTACTGTAGCCTCTTACTGCAGATGGGGTCGCCGGTGGGCCTATTCACTATTTGCTAAAAACAATTCTAACTACGATACATAACAACATTGCTATGACATTACAGAGAACCTTAAGTAACAGATTGAGACACAGCCATAACAATTTGAAGTGACAGTAAGATTATAACAGGCTCTCCGGCGCGCTAAGGGGTTAAAGCTCCTAAACCTCTGCCTAGTCAAATGATTGGTACAGTCTGTCCCCTTAGTCACAGTAGATGTTGAGTTTGCCACTGGGGCTGGTGCTGGAATGTTTAGGACTAATAGCAAGAGCACAAAAGGTTAACAGCTCACCCATATACTGAACGACGCCTTCAAACCAATAGCGTAACACACAGATATAGCATCCCTGATCGGCAAGCAGGTCTCATCACAATGATGGCTAGTGCGGAGCGGGAACTTGGTAAGATGATGGCACTTGTGGCAAGCAGAGGGACTAGAAAACTGTCATATTACAACATGCCACATCCTGTACAAAGTCCAAGCATAGTCAGATAGGTGCAACAAGGCAAAAGCGGTGGGCTCACATAATAAAAACATGCACTCTGGGAAATAGACAATCCACTCCCAAAAAGACCTACACAGTCCTTCATAATGTGGTGTGGTAAGACCATTTAACAACAACTTATTTGAGTGTAAAATTAACAATTGAAAGTAAGTGGACCCTTAAAACAATTCAACATTTAAAAAAATACGTTGTGGTGCTGGCTGGGTGTTAAACGTACGAACAATCATTCTTGCGCAGACATCGCAGAACTTGGGCTTCTTGCAGTAGTGGTCTTTAAACTTGTGTGGGTTGGGGTTGATCATAACGACAGGCTCTGGGGTGGGCAGCTTTAGAGGCTCCTCCTCCTCCACCTCTTCATCATACACAAAATAAACCTGCAGGTGAACAGTCAGAAACACAGCAATCAGAAACAACACACTACTATTTTTCAGGTTTTACACATCCTCCTCCTCCACCTCCTCATCATACACAAAATAAACCTATAGGTGCAAAGAAAAAGGGTCAGAGGGCTTCGACGTTCAGTCAAGTTTGGCGAAGGTGCTCTTTGGTTATCCTTTACTAAGGATCCAGGTTAATGAAACATATCCAAGGCACTCTTCTTCTTGGTTAAAAAGCTTTTAATACACTTAGCTAGTTCATAGTGGAACTGTTAAAAATTGCCAACATGTTTCGGCCGACAATGGCCTTCTTCAGGGCTGTAAAACATTTCAAAACATGTTGGCAATTTTTAACGGTTCCACTATGAACTAGGTAAGTTTATTAAAATCTTTTTAACCAAGAAGAAGAGTGCCTTGGATACGTTTCATAAACCTGTAGGCGAACCGAAACAACAATCAGAAACAACACACTACTTGCTTGTGTGCTAAAACAAAAAACAACAACAAAAAACAATGTAACTATTTTCTATGTATTTTTACTCAACTACTTTCAATGAAAAGAAGTTGGAAAAAAAAGAAGCAACAGATTATGAAAACTATTTTTCAGGTTTTACACATTACAGTCTCACTCATATATGGGTTGCATGTCTGTTTTTGGTTGTTTATGTCTCCTGTGTCGTCCTATGTTCCCAGGTCAGCCTTTGGTTGACAATTTCTGTCATTTGATAGTGTTACGTTATGTGGAAATTCTATGTGAGCACCAGAGAATGAGAAGAACTTTACAAGAGGACAGGCAGCTCACATATGTCTCTTGAAATTCAGAAATGTAGACTAAGATGGCTCGGCCATGTATTCAGAATGCCCAATGAAAGAACACCAAAAGTCGCCCTGAGATAGACCCTGGTCGGGAAAAGAAAGAGGGGAAGGACAAAGAACACCTGGCGAAGGACCGTGATGACAGAGCTAAAGGGGATGGGGCTGTCCTAGGATGGAGCACAGGCCAAAGCACCAGACAGGGTTCAGTGGCAGTGCATGATTGCGGCCTTATGTCCCAGCCGGGATGAAGAGGATAAGTAAGTAAGTACCAGCGAATGACAGTATGAGCACTGTGAACTGTGGCCAGACCAAAACTCATCCCAAACCCTCAACCTTCAATTAGCCCTAAAGGTCGCACGCAACCGAAACGCGCCGGCTATCAATGGTGTCCATGTATTAATAAAGGACTTTTAATACGGACTTCAGAGTGCCTCGGACCCTCTCTCTCTCTACTACAAGTTTGCAACTTTGGATACCGATGAGCACCTGAAGGTTTTCACACTATTACCCCACAGACACAACTCATCTACAGTGGTGCTCATATGTTTACATACCCCAGCAGAATATACGCTTTCTTGGCGATTTCTCTCAAAATATGAAGGATTACACAAAACCTTTTTTTTCACTCATTGCTAGTGCCTGGCTTAAGATACAGTGAGTCCAATATGTATTTGATCCCTTGCTGATTTTGCCCGTTTGCCCACTAATAAAGACATGATCAGTCTATAAATTTATGATAATATGTATTCAAACATGGAGAGACAGAATATCAAAAAGAAATTCCAGAAAATAACTTAAAATAATATATTTTAATTTATTTGTATTTAATTTAGGCTAATAAGTATTTGACCCCTCTAGCTAAAGAAGATAAAATGCTTTGTGGCAAAGCCCTAGTTGTCTAGCACTGAGGTCAGATGCTTCTTTGAGTTGATGACAATGTTTGTGCATATAGTAGAAAATATTTTTGCCCATTTTTCTTTGCAGATTATCTCCAAAACATTAATAGTTTCAGGGTTCCCACTCTTTTTCAAAAATCATTTTCCAGGATATTTCCAGGACATTTCCAGGACTATTTTTGGATAATTCAGGACGGATATTTCATCTGTCGGACCCACAATTTGGACATACACAGCGACACACAATGCATTTTAGAGACAATGTGACTTTAAGGTTGAAATGAGTTGTAATGAATGAGTACAGTGTGTTAGGGAAGAGGGTACGTCCAAAGACGTCATAAGAGCATAGTATGGCATGGCCGCAAGGGGAGTCACTTTGCAGTTAGTACTAAGGAGACTAGTGATAGGAGGATTACATTACACACTGACAACTGGATCTCCTCTCTTGACCAATTTTGCGAAGTTACAGAGTTCAGATTTTATCCATTATGGCGTTGCACCCACTGACCATGAGCACAGTGTCTTTAAGCAATGTCCTCGGACTACACCTAACCCAATGCATTTTCCATTGAGTGATACTTCTTATCCAATGTACGTTATTTGCTTAGTACTGGCGGCAAGGTAAAATGCAAAGCCACTACCGCCAGGGCTGGAGTGTGGAACAGGTAATAGGACATAGTGAATTTGTGTCAGCTGTAATTAAGGCTGAATGACAGCTGTAATTTAACCACAAACTGAACATTGACGACAGGACATCCTATTTTGACCGGGCCGGAACTAGCAGCAGCTCCTCGCACCCACAATGCAATTCAAATTGCAGAGTTTCCAGTGTCACAATTTTTATCGATCATGGCCTTGCATCCACTGCGCATAGTGTACCCGGGCTACGTCCCCTTACTACACCGTGGCCAATGCGAATAAGCGTTCTTATCCATTCTATGTTCTTTGTCCAAAGGTATTGACCTGGGTTGCGGTTGAAGATCACCAGCTGTCCCGCTAGTAGGAATCTGCTGGAGCTTGGCGACCACACCCCTATGTCAAATTTCGCAAGCCCAGCACGTGCAGCCTCTGTTCAATTGAAATGCTTTCTGATCCACAAAACGTTTATTCGGAATTAAATGAAAGTGCAATGTAAATTCACATTAATGTCACATTATCTCAGAAATTAATACCTTAATAGTCTCTCTCTTATCGAAAAAAAATGGTGTACTTGGATTTAAATGCATTCTTCACAAGACTTGACTTTGACTTTTTTGCTCACCAACCATTGTGGCCAGTGGTTTCTGTCTTTCTGCAAGCCAGTTTTGTTGACAGTTTCTTTTTCTCTGGGATATTCTTGCATACAAACAATTGATGCGACTACTGTGATTTGTCACACCAAAGATCAAACTAGCTTTCAAAGTGGCTAGTGAGACTGAAAGCTCTGATCTCCAAAAAAGATAGCAGTACAATTTTTTGGAAGGAAGTGCTAGCACTGCCTATTTGTAGGCCTATTATGACCGTAAGCAGGTTTTCGAGAGATATATAAGGCCATGATATCAGCTAGCGACTTTTCAGCAAGCCAACTAGCGACTTCTAGCAACACTGAGTCAAAGAATATGACTGTGTATAAGTGCAATCAAAGATGGCAACCTGACCAAACTGTGTGTGTGTGTGTGTGGACAATAATGTATTCAATAGGTGGATATAAATTGAATCGTCATGTCTAGACTCGGAGAAGAGTAAAAATTATACCACAAACAAAATCGGGAAAAAGTTGAAGGAAAAAAATTCCAGGACAAATATTTTTTTTCCAGGACATTTGGTGAATTTCCAGGACTTTCAAGGACTTGAAAACACATCTCTAAATTTCCAGGTTTTCCAGGTTTTCCAGGACGTGTGGGAACCCTGAGTTTGTAGCTGTAGCTTGGCAAATGGGAAGTTCAGTTCTCTCCATAGAATTACTATAGGGTTAATATTTGGAGACTGTCTAGGTCACTTCGCGACTTTAATATGCTTCTTATTGAGCCACTCCTTCGTTGCTTTGACTGTATGTTGTGTATTATTGTCATGTTGGGAGATCCAAAAATGGCCCACCCTTCAGTGTAGTGGTGGAAGGAAGGACGTTTGCACTCAGGATTGCACATTACATGTCTCCCTCCATCCATTCGTTGACGATGTGAAGTTGTCCTGTGCCTTGGCCAGACAAACACCCTCAAACCATAATGATACCACTTTCATGCATGATGGTGAGGAGGGTGTTCTTGGGATCATAGACAGCAGTACTCTTTCTCAAAACACATTGAATTGTGTTAATGCCAAACAGCTTGATTTTGGTTTCATCTGACTACAGCACCTCCTTATCATATCCTAAACCAGCCTGATGTCTGTTGGCAAACCTCAGGTGGGACTGCACAGGTTCCTTCTGAAGTAGAGGTATCATGTGTGCACTATTAAGTTCTACCAGTAGTTTTCTCAGTGATTTTGGTCCCAGTAGCTTTGATATCATTGCCTAGTTCATCCCGTACAGGTCTAGGGTGCTTTCTTTCTGTTCTCATGGTTATCAAATCCCTACAAAAGGTCAAATATTGTAAAGAACCCCAGACAGGCTGATGGATAGTCATTTTGTATTCCTCACATTTTGGAAGAAATGCATCAACAGCTGGATCATTAATACCCAGTCTCTTTC
Organism: Engraulis encrasicolus; assembly: GCF_034702125.1. Taxonomy (NCBI): domain Eukaryota; kingdom Metazoa; phylum Chordata; class Actinopteri; order Clupeiformes; family Engraulidae; genus Engraulis; species Engraulis encrasicolus. The sequence continues at coordinate 4,347,176 of NC_085866.1, forward strand.
TTGTGGCTTTGCAGCCCATTTAATCTTTGTTCAGGTCTAAAATCTTGTCCCTGATATCATTTGGCCGCTCTTTGGTCTTTCCCATGATGGTGAGGTTGGAGTGTGACTGATTCACTCATACTATGAACTGATTCTGCTGATTAAATGTGTCTTTTATGCATGTTACTATGTACAGGTGTCTTTCATTCAGATGACAAGTTGATCGGAAGTGCCCATCTGGTCTGTGGGCCCGGAACTGTAATCAGTTGGCAGGGGATCAAATACTTATTTTGCTCGATGAAATGGAAATAAATTAATATATATTCTCTTAAGTTAATTTCTGGATTTTCTTTTTGATATTCTGTCTCTCCATATTAGAATACATATTATCATAACATTTATTGACTGATCATGTCTTTGTTAGTAGGCAAACCAACAAAATCAACAAGGGATCAAATAGTTATTGGACTCACTGTATGTATTAGCAGTATGCTGTGTTTACTCTTTCAAAAGCATGATCACAACCCAAACTACCCAAATGACCCTGTTCAAAAGTTTACATACCCTGGTTTCTGATGCTGAATATGGCCCTGTTTAACATCAGGGACTGCTCTAAATTGTTTGTGGTAGTTGTGGATAAGGCTCTTAATGTTCTCTGATGACAAAACAGCACATTCTTCCTGGCAGAATGGTTGTTTCCTATAATATTTTTGGGTGTCTTGCTGGAACCTCAGATTTGAGGTTTCCCCTGAATGGCTCAATGATGTTGAGATCATGAGAGTGAGACGGTCGCTCAGAAACTTCATTTTATTCTTTCTGAAGCTAATGACGAGTTGATTTGGCTTTCTGTGTTGAAATATTGTCATGTTGGCATGTCCAAACAATGGACCATGTGCAGATTCAAGGCTGATGAGTGTCAAGTTTCCTCCAGTATTTTTCACAGGGCAATGTATTCATCATTCTGTGAGTATGGACCAAAAGTGTAGTGCATTTGTAACTCAAATGTCCCCATGACATCAGTGGTCCATAACCATGTTTCACAGAAGGGATGGTGTAACTTTCATCATAGGCTCCGTTGACTGTTCTCCAAATGGTACTGTTAATAGTGGCTGAAAAAAGTTCCATATTGATCTAATTTTTCCAAATGACTTTGTCACATGCATTCTGATGCTTCTCACTGACCATCGACGGCGATGCTGTGGAGAGAGTGAGCAGCACCAAGTTCCTTGGAGTGCACATCAGCGACGACCTCTCTTGGACCACCAACACTACATCACTGGCGAAGAAGGCCCATCAGCGTCTCTACTTCCTGCGCAAACTAAAGAAGGCAAGTGCTACACCCTCCATCATGACAACATTCTACAGAGGAACCATAGAGAGCGTCGTGTCCAACTGCATCACAGTGTGGGGAGGAAGCTGCACGGAGAAAAACAGGAAGACACTCCAGCGTGTTGTGAACACAGCGAAGAAGATCATTGGAGTACCACTCCCCTCCCTGCAGGACATTTACACCACACGCCTCACCCGGAAAGCACTGATGATCATCAAAGACACAAGCCACCCTGCACCACAAACTGTTCAGCCTCCTGCCCTCTGGAAAGAGATACAGGCGCCTCCGTTCCCGTACCACCAGCTGGCGAGCAGCACAATGCACCAAGCGATCAAGATGCTGAACACTCAACCCACTCTCCTTCCACTGTCAGCCTCTAGCCAGCAAGGCCACTGACAACCCCCCCCCCATCCCCCACCACCATATCTGCGACTAAAACATTCCACCTGCACTACTACTCGTGACTGAACTTTCAACCTGCACTAACTCAAAACATGCACACACACACACACACACACACACACACACACACACACACACACACACACACACACACACACACACACACACACACACACACACACACACACACACACACAAGCACACTGCACTTCCTGCACTAAACCCAAACAGACACACACAGACACACACAGACACACACTGACACACACTGACACACACTCACACTCACACACACACACACACACACACACACACACACACACACACACACACACACACACACACACAGACACACGAACACACACACAGACGCACACCGCACTTTCTACCTGCACTAAACACATACACACACACACACACACACAGACACACGAACACACACACAGACGCACACCGCACCTTCTACCTGCACTAAACACATACACAGACATACACACACATACACACACATACACACACACACACACACACACACACACACACACACACACACACACACACACACACACACACACACACACACACACACACACTGCTGCTGGTGTACTTGACAGACCTTTTTAATATTTATTTTTCTTCAAATACTATTACCATGTCAGAACGCTATAAAGGACTTTTTAGGAAAAAGCACAAAAGCACAACAATACCTCTTAATGTATGTCCTCTACAAGTCTTCTGTTGTCCAGTCTTGCACTTTAAATGTCTGTATGAGCACTGTCTATGTCCATACTGTCTTAAGTCCATGTATAAGTACTGTCTATGTCTATACTGTCTATGTCCTTACCTAGATTTAGTCTATGTCTGTATGGGAAAGCAAGAAATGTAATTTCAAATTCTTTGTATGACCAGTGCATGTAAAGAAATTGACAATAAAACCTACTTGACTTGACTTTGGTGTATCATATGCAAAATAACATGTTTGCATTTTTGTAGTAATGGCTTTCTCCTGGCAACCCCCGACAGCCCATCTTTCCTCAAGTGCCTGCCTCCTGTACAGTTTAAAGCATTTTTTCATGTTGTCTTATATTTCACCTGAAGTTATTTTTTGGTTGTCCTATGCCTCCTGAACAATTTCCCTTGCAATGATCATTGCAATACAATGGTTCCCTTTCCCATTTGCTTGATTCCAACCAAACCCCTCATATTGCTCATACTGAATTGAAATTCCAACAGAGCCAACATGACAATATTTCAGCACAGAAAGCCAAATCAACCCGTCATTAGCTTCAGAAAGAATAAAATGAAGTTTTTGTGCGACTATCTCACTCTCCTGATCTCAACATCATTGAGCCACTCAGGAGAAACCTCAAATGTGAGGTTCCAGCAAGACACCCAAAGACATTATAGGAAACAACCATTCTGCCAGGAAGAATGTGCCGTTTTGTCATCTGAGAACATTAAGAGCCTTATCCACAACTACCACAAACCATTTAGAGCGTTCCGTGGTGTTAAACAGGGCCATATTCAGCATCAGAAACTAGGGTATGTAAACTTTTGAACAGGGTCATTTTGGGTAGTTTGGGTTGTGATCATGCTTTTGAAAGAGTAAACACAGAATACTGCTAATAAATATCTTAAGTCACTAGCAATTAGTGAAAAAAAGGTTTTTGTGTAATCCGTCATATTTTGTGAGAAATCGCAGAGAAAGCGTATATTCTGCTGGGGTATGTAAACATATGAGCACCACTGGGTATTTNCCTTTTTTCCTCATCCCAAACCCTATTCAGATGATCACAACTGACTGAGGAGCACAAGAGAAATGGGGAACACAGGGATGAGCCTTTTGGCCTGGCAGCGCAAATTCAGGTCTGGGATTATGACAAGGCCATGGGAGGTTTAAGAGTGAGAAGTCAGCACACTTAAAATCCTTTTTGATGTCTTTTATTATTTCATGGCTGGATTGCGTTTCGACTTCAACAGTCTTCATCGGACTCTCGAATCTGATGAAGAAGACTGTTGAAGTCGAAACGTAATCCAGCCATGAAATAATAAAAGACAGCAAAAAGGATATTCAGTGTGCAGACTTCTTACTTCGAAAACTACAGTCAGCTTTTGTCCTGCACCTTTTCCTGGGATATGCACAATTCTTCTCCTTCAACTGAAGGCCATGGGAGAGCCATTTCTACAGTAAGCGTGTGGAGTGTGCGCACATCCAAGTAAACAGGAGCCAGAATAAACACGATCAAAGAAAAAAAAGAAAGAAGATCTGCACACTGTTGCTGCTCTCAGTTTATTTAACACAACGTTTCGACCAGTCTGGTCTTCGCCTGGTATAGGTGTAGGTAGCACCATTTCCAAGTTTTTTCTTCACTGTAATTAGTAGAGCCGTGTGAAGATATAGGGTTATGAGAACATAAGGGTGCTCCCTGTGTGCTACCCACTGTGAATGAGGCTAACTAAACTAGGTTAGCATGAGGGACATCCAGGGCTAACTAAACTAGGTTAGCATGATGAGGGACATCCAGGGCTAACTAAACTGGGTTAGCTGCTAACTAAACTGGGTTAGCATGAGGGATATCCAGGGCTATGAGTAGCACAAATGTGCCTTGCAGCTGGTGGCCACCAGGGAAGCCGACAGACAGGGGTGGACAAAGAGGTCAGTTATGTGGCCCAGGGAGAGAGGGGATCCAGAATTGGGTTCCCTTTACATTGTATGTAATAAGTGGGGGGATGGGCGGGTGGCTTCCAGATGACTTCATCCCGTGCCCAGTCAAAGCTGTCAGCGGCCCTGGTGTTCCGGTGAACCAGTAGGAGTAGCTGTGTGTTAACACAATCACCCTGAAGAGAAGACAACTAGCTAACAGCTGTACTGTATGGGAGCCCCACATGTCTGCACCGTTATGGAACGGAGCTAAATGGTGTCAAAGTTTGGCTGTGTCACTTCAAAGGGTCACAATATCTGACCTCGCAAATACCTTCCGGCAGCAGGTGCCACAGCCGTGCAAGGTGGCCTGGGCTGGGGAGCTGTGGGAAGGAGTGGGGTGTGGTAGGGGGGCGTGGGGTGTGGTGGCGTGGGGTGGGGTGGGCTGGCATGGGAAGCGGTGGGGTGGGGTGGGGTTGCGTGGCATGGGCTGGGGTGGGGTGGCGTGGGGTGGGAAGGAGTGGGAAGCGGTGGGGTGGGGTGGGGTTGCGTGGCATGGGTTGGGGTGGAGTGGGCTGGGGTGGGGTGGGCTGGCATGGGAAGCGGTGGGGTGGCGTGGGAAGGAGTGGGGTGGGGTGGGGTGCTGTGCGGTGGGAAGGAGTGGGAAGCGGTGGGGTGCGGTGGGGTGGCGTGGGGCGGTGTGGCGTGGGGTGGGGTGCGGTGGCGTGGGGCGGTGTGGCGTGGGGTGCGGTGGGGTGGGGTGCGGTGGGAAGGAGTGGGGTGCTGTGCGGTCGCGTGGGGTAAAGTGGGTTGCTGTGCGTTGGGGGGGAAGGAGTGGGGTGGGGTGGGGTGGGGTGGGATGGGGTGCTGTGCGGTGCGGTGGGGTGTTGTGCGGTGCGGTACGGTACGGTGCGGTGCGGTGGGGTGCTGTGCGGTGCGGTGCGTTGGGGTGCGGTGCGGTGCGTTGGGGTGTTGTGCGGTACGGTACGGTGCGGTGCGTTGGGGTGCTGTGTGGTGCGATGGGGTGGGGTGCTGTGCGGTGGGGTGGCATGTGTGGAGAGGAATGGAACGGCAATTCACGCAATTCAACTTGGATTTCATTCAGCTGTCAGCTGACTTCCATGAGGTCTGACTTTGTTTTGTAACACTAGGACAGAAAAACATTCTTGAACCACAGCAGAGCTTTACTGACTGGACTGATGTGGGTGTGGGAGTTCCAAAACTTTCCGTGTTTAGAAAAAGTTGAAAGAATACAGTATGTGCCATCAAAGCTGTGAGGATGTATGTATAACAGTCCTAGTTTGATAAAGCAATTTTTGGCAAATTATAAAGTGCTACTTTTTATTAATAATAATCAGGGCTCTAAATTTACTTTTTTTCATGACCAGACAAAATGGCAACTGGATGTCAATCTTGCTAGCCAAACACACTCTCACTAATGGGTCAATGTGGCTAGTCAATGTTGGTCTTTTCTTCCAGTCAAACTGATATTTCACCAGTATTCGGCCGATTGATTGGCTGGTGTTAATTTAGAGCCCTGATAACAACATTTATATCCCTATCTCATTTATCTTCCTTGTTATGGATGGGTTATCTACAATGTGTTATTGTGTATGCATTAGCACCTATTAGCCGTAGCTTCTGGTGTGGGCATGGCTTGGCTTGGCTTGGGCCGGGAGTGTAAATGTGCTAATTGGCCTGACCTTGTCCTGGCTTGGAATGGAACGCAGCCCCTTAGCCATGCACCAAAGCCAGGCACCAAAGCCAGGCTAACACGGACAAACCGTACCCACCAAGACTACTGTAGAATGTGGAACCAGAGTACAGCAAATACATATCTATTACAATAAGGCCCAGTAGCCCCACAATGCACTCTGTTCCACCAGTAGAACACTTTAAAGGCCATGATACCATAGCCTTTCTACGGGGCAACTTTTTGGGCAATGTTGCCAAGCAATGTTGCCGGGGGATGGTGCAAACAGTGTTTCCCTTTGATATTGTGCAAAGTTGCTGGTTTCTGAACATCTTTGATCGCCTCTGGCAACTTTTTGTGATAAGCCAATCAGAACGCGAGAAAAATGGTAGTCATTGAAAAGTTAGCTTTAACAGCACTACACTACAATGACGTAACATAGAGGGCCTTTAATAAGGCACTATGACTTGGTCATTGCCATTCTGGTAACAGCAAATTTATTACACTGTGTGGGTTAAACCTCACTCAAAATACTTAGTAAGGTAATGTGTAATGTATGTATAATGTATGTATAATTCCTGCATGTTCAGTGGTCTTGCGCCGTATAGTACTTACCGTGTTTTCATCCTCTTTCACCAGGTTTTCAGAGACAGGTGGGTTGTCATGGAAATCCAAGGAGTCCTTGTCCTCTAACCTAGATGAGGAAAGGAACGCACCCCACATCACCACTCTGAACGACTACTGGATATTCATTTGATCAATAAGTGGACAAAATGAAACATTTTACTTACGTGTCATATTGTGCCATGGTCAACCTCTAATTTTGCTTTTCTGGAGAGGTCATGTTGGAGCAAGAAAAAAAAGATGGTTGAGATTGCCACCTAGGTCACACACCCCACCACAACACAATCACCAGTACAGCCTGAAATTAAGGAACAGAAAAACTACTACTGTATACTATACTACTTTCAATGAACCACAATACATAGATCATGCAATGAAATAATGGCCCACTTTCTAAGGGCCTGGAATGCAGAATCTTCATAGCTTCAAACGCAAGCTTTACACTGCTGGTGTATGCCGTACCATATCATATCACATCATCCCAACTGGTTGAATTCGAGAAGATTAGTGCGATTGCCAGCAGGGGCGGTTCTAGACCACATTTACCAGGGGGGCCGAGGTGGGGGCTATATTTTTTCAGGGGGGCACATGAATTGGCAAAAGAGATACATTTTTAATGTTATAAATATATAATATACAAAAATGTATATCATGTCATGTATATCATTGGCTGTTCAGTGTTCAGCACAGGGGCCACAACAGGGGCCAGCAGGAAATCTACAGGGGCCCTGGCCCACCCTGGCCCCTGCCTAAAACCGTCCATGATTGCCAGGCAACCTTAACCCCTCAGCGCAGCACTGTGGCTCTCTGTAATGTCATAGCAATATTGTTATGATGCAGTTAAGCATTTTCAGCAAGTGAATACTGTCGCTGGCGACCCCTGCTGCAGTAAGAGGTTAATCAAACATCTTGAGCAGGAAACGTGGGCAATAACTACAGTACTAGCCATGAAGTCAAACCAATACCTACAGCCAGGCTAACTAGGGGTGGATGTACTATGCGATCATATGGTGTGGGGTTAAGCAGAGCAAGTCCTGGTTAAGCCGGCCTTGCCCGCCCCCCCTGTGTGTGCGCGTTCCTGGGGCGGCCTCGGGGCACTGCCCTGCATATTATATTCATCCCATCACTCGACTGGACACCAGTTGCCCATGGGGTGTATCTGCAAGGCAGAACGGGTAATCTGGCATACGGGGCATTTCCCTGGTGGGCCGACAGTCCTCAGGGGCCAATTGTTGTTGTTGTTTTCCTGAGGATTGGCCCACAAATTTCACTTTCACATTTTAGAGGGGGAGGCCCATCGGTCCATCGTCAACATAGACGGTGGATTTGACCAGTCAAGATACAGTATGACGGTGGCCCAGGGATGTGTTAGGGGTACTGTGACCAGACGTCCTCCTTTAGGGAGGACCGTCCTCCATTTCAGTGCCTTGTCCAGCGTAAGGCACAGCATTAAGCCGGACAAAAATGCATTAAAATGTATGAATTTGCATCTAAGAAACGCTAATTTTCTTGGGGGAGGACCCCCCAAAACCCCTCATCCTAAAATATGTCCTCCTTTTTCCTTTCACCGAGATGGTCACCCTTAGCCTGGCTCTCGCGAGACCCCTAGTGCTTCGTGCATCTTCGTTACACTTCGTAATCCATCAGCGTGAGAGCCAGGTTAGGTCACCCTAGGGGGCCAGTCTGTGTCAAAAGTGCCTGGGTCATTTTTCGATCCCATTCCAGCCCATGGGGTGTATGTAGCCCCTGCTACAGTATGCTAATCCGGTTAGCAATTCTATCCTGTCCACACCCTTTACTTAGGATTCCTTTATAATGGCGTGGAGTTGAGTTTTAAAACACACTGTGTCTGTGTGTATGTGTGTATGCAGTCAAAGTATACTTCACCAGCCAAAGAGCTATCATTAGCTTTCACCCAAGAGGACAATCTAGGCAGCATTTTTGGAAGTGAAAAGTACCTTCCTGAAGAGTGGCCATGCATCATGTCAATACAGTGTCTGAGTGGGTGGAGTGACAAACTTTGTTACCCTTGGATACACACTTCTAGAAAAGTCTTCAAACTTTCTCATGTATTTCAAACATTTTTTAACTTGACATTTAAAAAAAAACTTGACCTATATTTTTTGCTAGTTCTAGGTTCTTAGTTTAATATAGCTCTTAGAGTTATGATTTTGTTGTGATTAGTTGTGATTTTGTAAAACTGCTTTTCCAAATATATTCTTTTGTAAAACAAAGGTCCTTCTTGTGCTTCCACACAGGTGTCCTGAGAAATGCATACATCTACTGTATCTATTAAAAATGGTCACGCCAGCTTTACAACAAATACAGAAATCATGTGATACATGTTGCCTCCCTGTTGCATCTTCTGTCTACACTTTCACTCTGAAAAAAATCTTTGTGACACAAATACTTTATCATAAAGTCTTCCTGTTGGCAAGAACCAGATGATATAGGTACCTCCTGTAATCATATATCAATCCATGCCTGCTCAAAAAGTATCGTAGTAAAATGTCATTCAAAGCAGCAACCCATTGAGCTCAAACTAGAAGAACAACACTTTCCCCTATGTTAGCATAAGGCAGTGTTTCTCAACCTTTTTTTAGGCAAGGCACCCTTTCAATTCATGAAAAATTTCAAGGCACCCCAAACCAACAAGTCAACATGGCATGGCATTGTAGAAAAGTAACACATTTGGAGACGTCACAAGACCTACGTTCGAAGTTGCAGCTGACTGCGGCGACCTATATATACTTAATTGTGCGTAAATGGCAGATGAAAGATTCCACTGACTAGCATTAACTTATCAGTTTAGAAAATGATGTATTATATTACATATCTTATTTATCAGCCACGTTTCCGCGGCACCCCTGAGGAGGGCCTGCGGCACCCCAGGGTGCCCCGGCACCCCTGTTGAGAAACACTGCCATTAGGAATAAAAAATAGAACACCTTTCCATTAAGATATGCTGAAGAAGTTGAGCATTTCTGGACTACCTTACCTTAATTTGAGGTGAAGGATTAATAAAATAAATAAAAGCAGCAACTGTTCCCCTCCCCACTTATGGTCCAGGATCCAAAAATGCCAGAAGAAAACATACGCTCACAGACTTCTGATATGAAGTTTATGTCCAGACGGCTTAACCATGGACTAGCGGAGGGCTGTCATCAAGCATATGGCAGGTCCTGAGTGTCTCAGACAGCTGGGTGGGAAAAGATGACAAGAGGTAATAGGACACCCGCCCGCAGGCCACCGTCACGTCTTGGACCCCTGAACGCTCACCCGCAGACATCTGCAGACCCCCTATGTCACACGCAGAGGTGGACTTTACATTAGGCAAGCCAAGGCAATTGCATAGGGCCCCGACGAAATCAACCCTCCATAGGGCCCTGCAATTGTCACACCAGTCGCGATAACAACTGGTGTGGTAGTTTTAACTTTTAACCCTGATTTAATTTATATTATTCAAAGCTCCTGGGATACCCTGTGCCCCAGATGCGGACTTCACATTAGGCAAACCTAGGCAATTGCATACGGCCCCGACCAAATCAGCCCTCCATGGGGCCCTTCAACTGTCACACCAGTCGCGATAAACAAACAAAAAGTAGGCTTGATCTTAATTTGCCGTTTATGTAAAGTAATCGAAGATATACATTACATTACATTACATTACACTGCACTTAGCTGACGCTTTCATTTATTCAGAGCGACTTACAGTTATTATTTTTCAGGGTATTGGTTACAGTCCCTGGAGCAATGTGGGGTTAGGTGCCTTGCTCAAGGGCACTTCAGCCATGGATGGAGATGTAGGGAGAGGTCAGGGGGGATTCGAACCTGCAACCCCTAGATTGAAAGACCAACTCTCTAACCACTAGGCTACGAGACAAAACACTAAAGTAGCACCCTCGCTCCTTCCATGCCAATTAGTGAGCCTCATCATGTGTACATTACATGTTTAAAGATGACTTTTGAGGGCCCCATGTTTATAATTCACCTAGGGCCCCAAAATGGCTAGATCTGCCCATGGCCGTAGCTACATTAGAGGTCAGGGAGGTCTGGACCTCGCTCATTTTGTCCAAGGTTTTCTTAAAAAAAATTGGAAGGCCAAATATCTATCATGTTTCTATGCCCCATAATTCATAATTATGCAGGTATGGCACCGGAATTCCCTAAACCACTCAGCAAAAAAATCTTAAGGGGGACTGAAAGTTGGTTGTCTGTCTAATAATGGGACACCATTGCCCTCGTGAAATAGTTTATTTTCATTTCACAAGAGCTCTGTAAATGCGAACACTAATTGAGAATCCACCCTTTTCTATTCTACTTCACTTATGAGACATATTGTACTGTGTATAAATATGTACATTACATGTACAAATATGTAAATATAAATATAAACATGTATAAATATGTAAAATATATCATGTTCTGTCTACATTTTTTTTGCTATGCGCATCATGGACCCCGCCTATTCCAAAATGCTGGCTACGGCCCTAGATCTGCCCCTGGTCACGCAGTGGTGTATTTGAAGTTGTAAGATGTATTCATTAATGGTTGTTTCAATTCTACTGTGTGGGTTTTAAGGACATACACACTTACTGTACTGTCCAACCGTGTACCAGGGTGTTTTTCCAAGTTGACTGTTGAAACTATATGGTAATTGTTACAGTACATATCAAGTGTCTGAGCGTCTAACGTTAACATTCATTTTAAACTCACCAACAATCCTAATCGTCATATGGCTGTGAAGAGTTTGTGGGAACCAAGCAGTCGAAACAATTTGCTGATGCGTGTGAGGTCCAAAGTCATATTTAACGTGTGACATTGCGATAATGTTCGTGTGACATTGCGATAACGTTCCTTTAGACGCAGGTCAGATACAGTGCAGGCCCAGATTTGCCCTGTATACAGAGGTCAGATCACAGTTGGCAGAACCTTTTGAGCCTGCTAGTGTTATAGTGGTGGGGAGAGGACGGAGTAAGCTGTCCTGGTGCCCCTAGGCTACTGGTTACATCGGGCCCACCAGAAGGCACATTTTGTGACAAATTTACATAGATGGTGTCATAATTACAAGCTAGGGAACTAAAGAGATGTCTACCAACTCTACTCAACACAACAGATACATTTTTCAATGTTGCGTCTTGTCACAATTATGCAGGTCTTCACTTTTGACTAATCAGGGCCCCCCCTGGCAGGTGGGGGCCCTAGGCTGCAGCCATATCTAGACTGTGGTGGGGGCCCTAGGCTGCAGCCATATCTAGCCTGTGGTGGTGGGGGCCCCTGGCAGGTGGGGGGCCCTAGGCTGCAGCCATATCTAGCCTGTGGTGGGCCCCTGGCAGGTGGGGGCCCTAGGCTGCAGCAATGTCTAGCCCGTGGGGGCCCCCTGGCAGGTGGGGGCCCCTAGGCTGCAGCCATATCTAGCCTGTGGTGGGGGCCCCTAGGCTGCAGCAATATCTAGCCCGTGGGGGGCCCCTGGCAGGTGGGGGCCCTAGGCTGCAGCCATATCTAGCCTGTGGTGGGGGCCCTAGGCTGCAGCCATATCTAGCCTGTGGTGGGGGCCCCTAGGCTGCAGCCATATCTAGCCTGTGGTGGTGGGGGCCCCTGGCAGGTGGGGGGCCCTAGGCTGCAGCCATATCTAGCCTGTGGGGCCCCTAGGCTGCAGCCATATCTAGCCAGTGGGGGCCTCCTGGCAGGTGGGGGCCCTAGGCTGCAGCCATATCTAGCCTGTGCATTAATCCGACCCTGCTGGTGAAAGTGGAAGGTGCCCGGATCGGCCCGCCAGTCAATTCTTTTAGGAGGTGATTGTGGCTTAGACATACTTGAAGCACAACAGGAACCGATCAACAGATCAACAAGGTTAAATAGTTCTGGTCTAAACTAGGACCACCTGCTGCGGACCACCCGGCAGGGGAGCCTAACTGTTTTAGTAGCTATATTAACGTGTGATGTTGAACGCATCAGGTGGGTGGTGGTGTCATCATATAGCCATGGTGAAAATGACCATTTCTTCTGTACTGTGTGTAATAGGCCTGTCTGAAGATATTGAGGATTATAACTAATATGAGATAACATAATAATATATAACTAAACTATAATATAGAACTAAAGTAATCACAGGCTTATAATATCATTATACCATTACAGGCTTCTTTATCCCTGGTCATAGTTGAACTACTCGACAAAAATACATAATTGTTTCACACGTAAGAATAATTAAAGATGAAGTAACTTCACAGAAAGTTACATGCTGTTGTTTATACGTCAACTTGGTTACACACCAACTCAAGAGTCTTTGGGACCTTGTTGACAGTAATGGCACATTACTGCAGGCTAGTTTCAGGAGGAGAATGGATAACAGGGTTTGGTTTTGGGTCAAAAGGGTCACAGGCTCACAGCAGCAAATCCTGTACCATTAGAAAGAAGCATTTAAACCCACATTACTCCAGGGAGATGTTCCTATACCTACTGTAGATGAAATGTATGTAGCTTACTTTGGAGCCATGTGATAATCTAGCCGAAACCCTTTTTTGAGGTTTGATGGATTTTCCAGCAGGACCAGAACTTCCCCCCGCAATTAAGATCTATATTGAAGGTGCCCACCCTTACAACAGACCCCACCTTTAGGTCCCCTGAAAATATTACTTAATTGTATTGCAAATTTAATTTCTAAGATTTCTTTACAAAATGTCATATTTCATGTGAAACGGCATGACATTAAAATGACATCAGGGGCCGCATTAGGCCCTCGAGACATACAGTAGGTCCCCCCCCCCCCCCTACTGTAATGGTTAGGTATTTTAGTGTCCTCATGAACTTTGTTCTCCACACGTTGTAGGATTTTTCCCAACTGCATATGCGCGTGGTTTACTTGGAGAGAGGACTGCAGAGCAGCATCACCAATACCCAGGGTTGCTAACAGTTTTGGCCAGGCCCGGGACAAAGTCGTCTAAAAAGGCCCCGCTGCCCAGTACATGAAATGCAAAAGGACTCAGCAGGGGCGGACCACTGGTATTGGGACGGGGGGGGGCGGCGGGAGATGTGTCTGAGGTGTTGGGCCCACGAAATATCGTAGAATGGGGCCCCTACAAGATGTTTGGCAATCGAAAGCCACTGGCCCAAGTGGTGAGGCCGGGGGTTCCTGGCCCCTATGCCCCCCCCCCCTCTGCGCCGCCCCTGGGACTCAGTTCTGGACCACATTTATTTATTTATAAATAAACAGCAAACTACTTAATTCAGGTTAGTGTTTAAATTTTTACATTTTTTTTACATTGTCCATTTCCACAGTCCCTTTTTTTAAAAATAACAAAAAAAATTGCATTTCATGGTTTCATATTGGCACAAAATAACGCAGTCAGTATTTCCTTAATTCAGTCAGTGGTCGTGCAACAGAGACAAGTAAAGTCAGAGGGTAAGAAATCCGACTCTTCCATCATCCAGTTATCTGTCCGATTCGCATCCCCCTTCCTCAGCATCCCTCTCGCATCATCATGTTTTACTTAATGGAAGGGGCGGGGTCGGACGGGAAGGATGGCTAGCCAATGGGCGTCCCGAAAACAGTACCCGATGGGACTCTCTCATCCTCATTAAGGTCCATAGGAGCCCTACACGGCAGCAGTCCATTGGCAGTGTGGGCTGCGGTCGTGATACATCATTGGCTGGGAGCCTTTGTCCTATGAGAAGGAGAGCGTCGTTAAAGCTGCAAAAGACCGGAACACACACATCCGCAACCCGAAACCGCCGCTGTCATGAAACCGAGGACTTTATGGTTTTTGGGATATTGCTGGTAGCGTGGAGCCTTCGTTGACAAAGGTAGGTCAGCTGTTGTAGCCTAGTGGACAATGTAAACCGCAGTAGTCTCCATACATTTTTTAGTAGCATGTCGCAGAGAAAAGTGAATGCGCCTTCCTGATTGTAAAGTCGAGTTTTCATATTTCTTGATCAATATTTTACTCATTAAGGATGTGGCAGATTCGTCATTTGACAGCAATTGTAGCATATGCAAGCAAATGCTTTATCTATTTGCTAGTGTTATAGTAGGCTACAGCTGGCGTAATGCGATAATCTTGCCAGGAGCCTACCGCGTCTTTTATTGGGACGCACAGCGCAAAGAGCGCAGCATCTAGGCTACCGTATAAATGCACACACGTTTTCCGTTTAGTAAACGTGAGGTAAGCCTTATTGATCTGCTGACATGAAAGTTTAGGCCTGATAGGATGTTCGCTTTGTTATTGAAGGGGAGATACAGGAAATGGGATGCTTGTCGGGACGGGAGGACGGTAAACAACGCCCTTCATGAAGCAGCATCAGCTGTGCGTCCTATGATCTAGCACCTGCAGTCGCCTAGCTTGGGCTGGGTGTGGAGGAGAGGAGAGGAGGTCTCTCTCACTCTCTCTCTCTCTGGGAGGGATGGGTGGCGGCGTACTGCTCCCTTTTTGAACTCATTGGCTGGTTTCCATGCGGGGGTTGCACTGTACCATCTGTCATGCCCAGCCCATGCTATGATAATTAGGGTATATAGGGCTAACCCAGATGCCTTCATGTAGAGTGGTTGGTTACACGTCCTAATACAGTGATGGGCAACTTTCATGATAAGGGGGGCCACATTTTTTTCATCGAAGGGCCATATGACAACGGATCTGATTCTAACTTGGAAAGTTTGAGATGCAGTTTGTTCGCTCACTGACTGCCGATATTATTTGGAAGGAATATATAGGAGTATTCTCTATCAGCCAACAGTATAATTACAATGTATTGATTAACTAGTGTTTTTTTTTAATTGTCTTCTTTTAAAATTATGTTTTATCCACGGGCCACAAAGGGTGAGGAGGCGGGCCACAAGTGGCCCCTGGGCCTCCAGTTGCCCATCCCTGTCCTAATATAATAGGAGAATGTTGAGAATTAATCCTCACAATAAGGCCACTGGGCTCTTTCATTGGGCTACTAGTTTTTGCTTTTTACCCTGAGCTAACTAAACCAAGGCTTCTGTGATGCCCTGTAATCTGAGGTCCATGAATTGTTTTCAACTAATTCAAGTATTCCACATTATTTACAGTCTGTATGTCCAATATTCAAAGTAGCGCAGTGAGGAGACACAAGGTACTTAGAGCACAATGAACTACATAGGTGTATAATATTACTCTGGTCCTCATCAGCTCTTGAAGACAGGAAATGTATAACATAGGCTTTATTTACCTACGGTATTTACATTTTTGTTGAATATTTGAGTGTCTCTGCTACCTCCTTTCTCAAGTAAGTAGTTTTGATTTGTGTGTATTTAGATTTTCTGACTGAATTACAGATAAGTAGTGGCGTACAGTACATTCCATTTCATTTTTTTGTCACACAATCAGATAATTACTGGCATTTAACCCTTTGAGGAGTAAAGACTTTTCCCCAATTCTTCTAGAATTGTACTCGAACACTCTACAGCTCCCATAAAAGTCTGCGGAAAAAATTTAGAAAAGTCATTATGACATCATAATGAGAACTCAAAATGTTGGCAAAATTCTAATCACATATATCTAATGGTACTCCTCAAAGGGTTAACTCGCTTGTGTTGTGCTTGTGTCTCTGTTGGTAGTCATGGGATGGCCGTACTCTCTCCTGCCGGCGGTGCTGCTCATGCCCTTCGCCTACGTCATGACAGTGGACACGGCACCGTGCCAAACCTGCCGCAAACTCACCCAGAACTTTGTGAAGGTACGGATGATTTATTTTTCTGAACTGCAGTGACCAGAAAACAATCACGCGCAGAGGTGATTCTTGGGTCAGGTGGGGCCCCAAGCTAAAATGCGAAAGCATTTCAACCAAAATCGCCACTACTGTGGTAAAGTGTGGGCTGTGGTTAAGTGTGGTCACTATCTAGGGCTTGGGGGCCCCAAGCGGCTGCCTGCCTGGCCTCACAGCACCAAAAGGGGAATTTGTGGCTCTGTGGACGCCACCAATCCTCCACGGAATTGCCTAAATTTCGTCGGATCGCTGCCGCTTTTGAAGGTGCGAAATTAAAGGTTTGGCCTGGTGGCAAGATGCGCTTCTGATCATGCACTAAGGGCACTAATACGATGAATGTGTTTTGTTGATATTGCATACATTTCACTGTAGTAATGCATTAGCCCCTTACCAGACACCGTCCGTAATAGTCACTGAAAAATGTAACTACCATCGTACTACTCCCCTATGCCAGTGCACAGGGCCTTTAGTCATAACTTATGACTTGGTCATTGCCATTCTGGTAACAGCCGATTATGAAATCTGTCTCTGTCATTTCAATACGAACGTGAAAATGTGTTTTTTATAGTCGATACACTTTTGAAGGATAATTGATATCAGCAGGACCGCTGACAACTTTAAAGGGGCACTGTGTGAGATTTTTAGTTGTTTATTTCCAGAATTCATGCTGCCCATTCACTAATGTTACCTTTTTAATGAATACTTACCACCAGCATCAAATTCTAAATATTCATTATGACTGGAAAAATTGCACTTTTCATACATGAAAAGAGGGATCTTCTCCATGGTCCGCCATTTTGGATTTCCAAAAATAGCCATTTGTAGCTGCAAAAATGACTGTACTTGGACCATACTAGAAAATATTTGTTTAATATTAGTAAACTTTCATGTAAAGATCAAATTTGGCAATAGGCAGCCCAGTTTCAATGAGCAGCATAGTTGCAGTACCCTTTTTGACCATTTCCTGCACAGTGTCCCTTGAACCAAGCCTGGCACAAAATCATCTGAAAAGGCCCCCTCTCAAGACATGGGCTGGATTCCAATATGTGCTTGTGACCAGGGGCGAATCTAGCCACTTTGGGGCCCTAGGCGAAATATAAACATGGTGACCTCAAAAGTAATTCTTTTAACAATTCAACAATTGGCATGGCAGGAGCGAGGGTGCCATTTTAGTGTTTTGTCTCATATACGTTCATCTTGGATTACTTTACACAAGTGACACATTAAGGTCAGGCCTACTTTTTTGTGTGTGTGACAGTTGGGGGCCCCTATGGAGGGCAGATTTGGTCGGGGCCCTAGGTTTGCCTAATGTAAAGTCCGCCTCTGCTTGTGGCCTCGCGTTTTGCTGATCCCCTTCCTCCGTGGAGAAAACCATTTAGTTTCCCAGCAGTCAGCCTAGCTGGCCGCACCAGTTTTTGGGGGACTATTCATCATTCACCATCCCGTTTGCGAATGTGAAAATGACATTAGAATTGAGCTTTTGCGAGATATTGAAATACAACACTGTTGTGGCCGGTGACATCATCGCGAGGCCACAAGGAGGCTAGTTAGCAAGGGAGGGGTGTAAATCACAGCCTTCATGACGATACGATACAGTATCGATTTCTTAAATCAGGGATTCGATTGTTTTTTTTCGATACTTAAGAATTCCCCACGATACGATGCGATTCGGTTCGATTCAATTTTTTCCATTTACTTTTCCACTACTATTGTGTTATGGAGCTAGGGCATTGCACAGGGGACAGCGATTATATTCTTTTCGATTCTTAAGAATGCCCCACGATACGATGCGATTCGATTAAATCGCCGATTTAAATTTCGATTTTATTTACATCCCTAGTTAGCACGGGAGGACGGGAGTCCGCATATTGGAATCCACCCATACAATATAATAGTGCCAGAATGGTTCCAATTCTGGGCCCCCCATTTCCCTGACCCATTTATCTCCCTCTGTCGACCGACCTGGATATCAGAGTGATATTTCCCCAAAATGATTATCTTCTTAATTTCAGGGTATCGAGCGAACGGCTTCAAAGAACTTTGGTGGGGGCAACACAGCCTGGGAGGAGGAAAAACTGGCTAAATATGCACGCAGGTGAGACACAAACTAAACTGTTTAGCACATGTGTATAAAGTAGAAGTAAAAAGTACTCTTGCTGATGTAATTACAACACTATGACATGATCTGATATAGTTTATACACCAGTTATAACACTGTACCTAATTATAGTAAACGCACTGTCAGACTTAGGGCTGCAAGATTATGGAAAAAATCATAATCACGATTGTTTTGGTCAAAATCGTAATCACGATTATTAATCACGATTATTGAATTTCGCAGATTTTTTTGAAAATTATAACAAGATGAAATATAACCAAGAATGAATTATATACGGGATAAGCAAAATAAAACGAATTGTAATAATTATGTAAAGACAATAGCATGAAACTTAGGTGGACAGATTTCTGTCCAGAAACACGAGCCTGTCAATATGTTCTGGCTTCAAGGACACTCTCAAAGGTAGGTCACTATTGCCACGATTAATTCACTAATTTATCACGATTTTCGATTATTCTCGATTAATTGTGCAGCCCTAGTCAGAGTACTTCTACTTGTACTTAATACGTCTCTGTTTTGGTATATACAGTATGGGTGTGATATATGCAGTTTATTTGAGTCTGACCATTTGTAGCCTACACTGGCTGTCAGTGAACTCTGAAGACGGTAAACGTTGTTCTAATGCAAACAATGAGACGTAACATAAAAGACAGGGGCTATTTGCATTAATGAAAAAGAAATCAGGTAGTTATGATATGTAATGTTTCCGATATATGCTTACAGTGAAACCCGGCTCCTGGAGATTGTGGAGACGGCTTGTGAGAAGACTGATTTTGACTGCAATAAACTGCTAGAACAGATAGAAGATCAGGTGGAGACCTGGTGGTTTCACAGGTACGTATGTGTGTTCAATGCATGTTCATCGTTTTGGGTAGGGTGCACACATCCAAAGTCTCTTATTGCAGGTGCTAGACAAAAGTGTCAGACAGTTGAAGTAGTTAGGTCTGCACACTGCGGAATAAGCACCAAAAAAAAACGTTTATTATATTAAAACAGCAACGTCAGGAAACGGTGCTGATTTAATTTAATGAACTTTATTATTTGGAGCTTATTCCGCAGTGTGCAGACCTATCGTCTTCAAATGCTCACCGCATGGTCTCATGTCACAGGCAATGAGGAGGTTAAAGCCTGCACATCCAAACGTCTGACCTGGGAGCGGGACAACCAAAGTGAAAGCGAAAAGTGAAAAGTGAAAAGTGAAAGCCCATTGGGAAACTCCAACTCCCATTGTCATTGTGACACAGCACTCCACAGCACACAAGTGAACACTGCACACTGCACACAACGAAATTGCGTTTATGCCTCACCCGTGCAAGGGGGCAGCCCTCAGTGGCGCCCCATGGGGAGCAGTGCGGTGGGACGGTACCATGCTCAGGGTACCTCAGTCATGGAGGAGGATGGGGGAGAGCACTGGTTGATTACTCCCCCCACCAACCTGGCGGGTCGGGAGTCGAACCAAATGACCAGATAAAAATGAAAAAGTCAGCTTCAACCAGGATTTTCTGCCCCCACTTATTTTATTTTTCTGTCACATCTGAAGAAGGATTTTTACCCGTAACGTCACAGGAAAATAAAATAAGTGGGAGCAGGATATCCTGGTTGAAGCTGACTTTTTCTCTCAGGCACCCAATTGGTTAGAAAGATGTTGAAATTGGTTGTTGACCAACATATTAAAACACCAACATTAATGTTAGTCGAGTACATCTATGGCCAAAATGCACCAAACCCCCAAAAAATTGATACAAAAGGTTTTTCAACTGATTTCAATACATCCAGCTGTCCTTACTAACATACTAAAAATCTAGGAAAATCTAACTTCAGGAAAGGTGTCATTTTCAAGATCAAAGTTTTTAAAAATCAAGGTTACTACATGATAATTACATTGGCATGAACTAACATGTTTTCAGTATCTGTTTGTTTGGAGTGCTGTTTGGGTGGATAAAGACACTACTATGGTAATATCCATGTGCTGTTTGTCAGGGCACATCATCAGTAATGAATCATGGTGTCACTAGGTATTTTGGGTCTTTCAGCAGCTGAACTGAATAGACAGGAGCCACTACATGTGTAAGTAGAGGGCAAGGTGAAACGGTTGGTACTGGAGACAGACAATGTCCTGGCTTTAGCATAGCTTTCGCGTATGTCAGAGTAGGGCCTGTTGTAGCTTCATAGGCAAGGGTCAGGGGCTTGTATTCGATTAGGGACATGACTGGGAAACTGAGGCTATGTGGTCAGAGAATGATAGATGGTCATCAACAATGACACTTAGATCTCTTGTGGCCTTATTTCAGGCAACAGTAGCAGAATCCATATTGAGTTTGATATCATGGCAACCTAAATCTTTGGCTGGGATCACCAGCAGTGCATTTGGGCGAGGTTCAACTGAAGGTTGCATTCCTTCATACTTGTGGATAGTTCAGAGAGGCAAGCGGAAATGTGTGTGACCGTGTCATCTGGCACAAAGTAACTGTGCTTCATCGGTGTAACAGTAGTATGAGAAGCTGTGAGAACAGATAACATGGCCCAGTGATGTGGTGTACATGGCAAATAGGAGTCCCAGCACCAGCCCTTAGGACACCTCTGTGGAGAGGCTATGATTTGAGGACAGCTGACCTTGCCCTTGATACATGCTAAGAATGATACCACCAGACTCAAAGAATGTCTGAAGAACTTGAGAAACATAAAACTCAATTATTTATCTAAGAGAGATGTTAAATAATCATGTTTTGAAAAAAAATGCTAGCTGGTGAGTCTGCACAAAGATTTTTAGATTTACTACAAAACAAAAAGAGATGTCCATAATCTCTTCTGAAGATATCTTCTGGCTTACTAGAAACAAAATAAAAGAGTAATTTTGAGCTTGGCTTTTTCAGATTTTGAGTTTTTGCATTTTGAAATTGAATGCATATTTAATTAGATATAGTCCAATTACCATATTAAAACATAACATTTCAGAAAACTTGCAATACATTTTTTTCTCACAAATATGTGAGTAATTACCTGATTAAGTTTCATGGTGATATCTGCAAGCTAAATTTTTTGGCCTATTCACGTGGAGTGTCTCTTGACCCTTATGATAAGCCTATGGCAGCTAAGTCAGATTTTACTGGATTTTTAGTATGTCATTTAGCAGGTCCAATAGTAATAGAATCCATAAAAAAACCTTTTGTATCAATTTGTTTGGGGTTAAAACCTAAATGTACTCGCCTATGTGCCCTTTGTCCTACAACAGACTGAGAGAAAGAAGGCAAAATGCAGCCTAACTACTGACATACATCTTGGGTTATATTATTGTACCATATCACATTCTAAACACCGCTGGTTTGAAAATGAGACATCCGTTCGCAAAATGCTTATCGTGAAAATGTCATTGTAGCAATATGCTGACTGTTTCTGTCTCAGTTTGGTTCTTTTATTCCCTGTTACAAAATAGTACTGTGTTTAAATCCATCATCCCACCATAAAAATGTAAATGAGACAAGAGCACTGTGTGAGATTTTTAGGTGTTTATTTCCAGAATTCATGCTGCCCATTCACTAATGTTACCTTTTTCATGAATACTTACCACCAGCATCAAATTCTAAGTATTCATTATGACTGGGAAAATTGCAATTTTCATACATGAAAAGGGGGATCTTCTCCATGGTCCGCCATTTTGAATTTCCTAAAAATAGCCATTTTTAGCTGCAAAAATGACTGTACTTGGACCATACTAGAAAATCTTTGTTTAATACTTAGTAAACTTTCATGTAAAGATCAAATTTGGCAATAGGCAGCCCAATTTCAATACGCAGCATAGTTGCAGTACCTTTTTTGACAATTTTCTGCACAGTGTCCCTTTAACCAAGCTTCCTGTATGTTTGCAGGCAGGATGAGGCTCCGGACCTGTTTGAGTGGCTGTGCATTGAGGAGCTGAGACTCTGCTGTCCTCCGGGCCGCTACGGGCCCAACTGTGCAGGTACGCTACGGCCTCCATTCATGTACGGCGAAGAATGCTGTAATAATAATAATAATAATACAAAATATATACATATTGTCAAAATACTTTATTGTTTGGCTGATGATCAAAAGTTGCCTTGCCCTTTGCAAGATGAAACTACACATTGATAATAATTTGTACCGTATTTGTATCGTAACTGATAATTTGTACGGTATTATTATTAATAAAAAAATATGGTACAAATATTTTCTTCAGTTATAATTTGAGCCAACACTACACAATCTTGATATTTGAATGCTCAAATATGAATGAATGAAAAATGTGATCTACCAAAATGATTGGTAGCCTACTGTACATGTATATAAAAGAAAACAATATTTGCCTTGTCTTTCCTAGAGTGCCCCTTGAACCCTGGAGGTGTGTGTGGTGGTCTGGGCCGCTGCGAGGGGGATGGAACTCGTCTAGGAGATGGGCAGTGTGTCTGTGACCCCGGCTACTCTGGACCGCTCTGCCAAGAATGTGCTGACGGGTATTACAGGGAAAAAAGCTCAAATGGAACACAACCTCCATGTTCAGGTAAAAAAAAACGTTGTATTCCAGAACTTGTTTCATATACTGCCCTACAATATCAGAACGCAGTATCTTGAAAATGGTCAAAAATAGGTTTAGACCGTAAATTGGCTTTAAAATACCTTCTTTTTCTTGTGTTAATTTTTTTTGGTCCAACTTGGTCCCGTTTCAGAAAAAAACGCTAAAAACCGATTATACTGCGCTTTTTGCTTTTAGGAGGTTATGCCGTACTAGCCAAGAACGCAGTATAACGCGCATTATACTGCACTTCTCCATTGACACCGTGGTTTTGGTGTAGACAGTAATATCACAACAGAACGCAGTATAATGATTTTTCAGCTAAAAAGTAATGAGAATGTTGTTTTTTTGCTTTTTTTCTTGTGTGCATAAATTTCCATCATAAAAAAGTATTATATGGAAGTGTCATAATCACTTGACCTCCAACACAGTTGCATGGCCAGAAAGGAAACTTTAAAGCCTTTTTTCTCAGTTTGCCATTTCGAATTATACTGCGTCCTGAAATTGTAGGGCAGTATAGTGTAATGGTCTGGAACAATATGCCAGATTTAACATTGACCAAACATACCCAAATTTGGATATATTTGGTTATTTTTACATTTCTGATATGAATCTACAGCATGTCTAGTGTCTACAGTATTTCACATGCTACTTAACCTATACATGGGGCAGCCATAGCCTGGCTAGGGAGGTGGATTTAAGATCAGAGGGTTGCAAGTTCGAATCAAACCCTCACCCATGCTTCCTACACCTCCGACCATCACACACTGCTACAGGGACTGTAACCAATGTACCCTGTAAATAACTGTAAGTCGCTTTGGATATAAAATCGTCTGCTAAGTATAATGTAATGTAATGTAATATACACCACTGACACACTGTCTCTCCCTCTCTCCACAGCATGCTATCACACGTGTCGAAAGTGCACGGGGCCACATGACTACAGCTGTCTCGATTGCAACTCAGGATGGATACTGCACGACAACAAATGTTTTGGTCAGTATAAGAGGCAAGCTCCTCTATCAATCATCTGCAACCATGTTGCTCAGCAGGAAGCATTCACTGACATGCTAGCCACCTACAAACCCCAACTCCGATGAAGTTGGGACGTTTGGTAAACAGTGAATAAAATCAAAATGCTATCATTTTCAAAACATTCAATCTATTCATTAGATGGAGAATAGTGAAAAGACAACATATTAAGTGTTAAAACCGAGAAAAAATATTATTTTGGGGGACATATGTACTCATTTCTAATTTGAGAAATCCAACACGTCTCAAAAGAGTTGGGACGGGGATCAGTGAAATTTAGTAAACATCCAAATAAGATAAAACAACAAAGAAGAACATTTCAAAATGAATTGTACTGACGGACAATATAGGTGTCCAGGTATAAGATCATCACAGAGAGGCTGAGTCACTCAGAATTAAAGATGCAAAGGGAATAATTACCATAGTTATTACATACATTTTTGAATTCCCTTTGATTTACCACGATTGAGTGTATATAAGACATATTTTTGTTAATAAAATCATTGTATAGGTTCATGACATCATGAAATATATATTGGCTGTAGTCTCACTCTAATTCCTGGAGTGCTAGAGCTATTGAAAATTGACCATATTAAGAATGCTTAATGCATGAAAATGACACAGGGGTTTAACATTCTCCTAAGCACCTGAGCTCACTTGAAATAGACCCAGAAGACATGGGAAACTGTCCTTTGCTTACAGAAGTCAGCAGAAGTTGTAGAAGTCCATTCTTTTTGACAATAATAGAGCATTGCACATCCTGTGCTACAGTGAAAATGGACCATCCAACTTCTGTTAGTGCTAGCTTCAAAAGTCAGCCTCCATGATGGCATGCGGATGCAGTAGTGCATTGGTTAAGATGTTCTCACTCATCTGTAGAGTTAAATACAGTGCTGAATAGTATAAATGGGTTTTAAACAGCATGAAAAGCCACTCATGCATTATATGTTGAAGGGAGATCTTCGATTACTGCCACATAGTAAGGTCAAATTGCATTCTCTACTATGTTTTAACAGTTTGGCTCCATCATAAGGACCAGCATGTGATAAAATGGTGGGTTTTTGGTCAAGACCTGTCACACTGTAAGCACTACAGAAAAGAAAACATTGCAAAACATGACAAGGAATACACCCACCATTTAAGCTGGTGAAATCATGTCCAAGATAGGAATTAACACTGTTTTTTATATAAAATCATCTCATCGGTTAATGTATTTAACTGTTAAGTGTTGTCTTTTGTTTTGTTTTTAGTCTTCCTCGACATTTGCTGCCATTTATTGTCCCCGTCCCAACTCTTTTGAGACGTGTTGGATTTCTCAAATTAGAAATGAGTACATATGTCCCCCAAAACAATATTTTTTCTCGGTTTTAACACTTAATATGTTGTCTTTTCACTATTCTCCATCTAATGAATAGATTGAGTGTTTTGAAAATGATAGCATTTTGATTTTATTCACTGTTTACCAAACGTCCCAACTTCATCGGAGTTGGGGTTAGTAGACAGCGGCTTGTCAAAACCACTTTGTTATGGTTTAATAGTCATTAAATAGTTAATAAAATACTAATAAAAAGAATAATTTAATAATTTAATAATTTAACTTGACCGTAATTAAAATGTGAATATTTGTTACCCCAGTTGAGTATAATTTGATTTGAATGTCTCACCATAAACAACATCTTCTTTCTATTGGTCAATTTGATTCTTTCCTCTACCATTATCTTTATGTATTTATGTCTTTACTGTATGTGTTCGTCTTTTTGTATGCATTACAGATGTGGATGAGTGTGGGACAGAGCTGGCTCGCTGTCCATCAAATACGTATTGTTTCAACACAGAGGGTTCATATGAGTGCAGAGGTAAGTAGATACATTCAGTGGCGGCACAAGTGTAGACAGGGACCCAGCGCAAGACTGATAGGGCCCCCAACAAAGCCCCCACCACTAAATGAGAGGGTTCTGGCTCCTGGGGCAAATGTCCCACTTACCCCCTTGAGATGTATCTCAAATTACTCTCAACGGTTTTGGAACATATCCTGCAATACTGTGCATAATTACATACTGTATATGATGCTGCATCATTCTACTTGTACATCTGTGAGCGTGTCTCCTCCCCTCACCATCCTCTTCCCCTTGTTGCCAGGTTGTGACCATGTTAGCGATGCCCCCTCACTGTCCCTCTTCCCCTTGTGTGTGTGTCTGTGTGTGACCATGTTAGCGCTGTCCTGTCCCCTCACCATTCTCTTCCTCTTGTTGCCAGGTTGTGACCATGTTAGCGCTGTCCTGTCCCCTCACCATCCTCTTCTCCTTGTTGCCAGGTTGTGACCATGATAGCGCTGTCCCCTCACCATCCTCTTCCCCTTGTTGCCAGGTTGTGACCATGTTAGCGCTGTCCTGTCCCCTCACCATCCTCTTCCTCTTGTTGCCAGGTTGTGACCATGTTAGCGCTGTCCTGTCCCCTCACCATCCTCTTCCCCTTGTGTGTGTTGCCAGGTTGTGACCATGTTAGCGCTGTCCTGTCCCCTCACCATCCTCTTCCCCTTGTGTGTGTTGCCAGGTTGTGACCATGTTAGCGCTGTCCTGTCCCCTCACCATCCTCTTCCCCTTGTGTGTGTTGCCAGGTTGTGACCAGTCTTGCGTGGGCTGCATGGGCAGTGGGCCGGCCAGGTGTAAAAAGTGTGCAAGAGGCTACAGACTTCAGGGGGCCAAGTGCCTTGGTGAGTAGGAGCAACGCAGTCTCACCCCAAGTAGTCAATTTCTGACTACCTTGGACCAGACTGCAATTTTTGACGTCTTGGGTATTCCTTCCACGTCACATTTTGACTATGTGGCCTAACCCTAAACCTATTCCTAAGCCTAACCTCAATGACGTTATGCTGCCACAAGGGGGCGCCTTTGAGGACATAGTCAAAATGTGACGTGGAAGGAATACCCAAGACGTCAAAAATTGCAGTCTGGTCAAAGGTACTCAGATATTGACTACTTGGCGTGAGACTGTGTAGGGAATAAGTATTCCAAGTGCCTTGGTTTAACTTCAAAATATTGGTAACACTTTATTTTAGGGATACATCTATTATCACTAATACATACAATGTTAATGCCTGCATAAGTACCTTATAAGGCATGTACTAAGCAAACGCTGAGGCCTACTAGGTCCTTACTAAGGTTAAATTGGTAATAAATCCCTTATTGTGCATGAACAAGACATTTGCGAATACATGTCTAACAAATGTTTGATTTTGCTTTGTACATGCCTTACAAGTTACTTATACAGGAACATTGTATGTATTAGTGCTAATAGATGTATCCCTAAAATAAAGTGTTACCAAAATATTATGTAATAGTATCGCTACTATCATTCCTTTACTGTTACAAAGAAAAAGAACTCTTGTTCAAATATCCAAATAATAATTCAATTCAATGTATTGGCCACATTTACCCAAGTGTCCTCAACAACTGACAATGTAATGTAACATAGTGTACCTTTGACATACTTTCACCAAAAGTAGTGTTGGCTATTATTTAATAGTCCTCCATTTTTAGTTTTTTTTTTTTTATACACTTAATCTCTTAGATGTGGATGAGTAATTGAAGAGTTCAGATGCAAACCCCCCTAAGTGCCTTTTCAGAAAATAATCTTAATTAATGTATCAAAATGGCACATTTTCTAAATTTTATTTATGTAATATAACTATTTATATCTATTATCAAGTACACGAATGTAAACCAAACCAACAACGGGGTTCTCTAAAAATATAGAAGTGCAGGTCTTCAGAAATGGAGTTAGTGGTTTTTGCATCTGAACTCTTTACTGTTGAATGAAGATGAACTCCTGTTAAGTAGTCAAATAATAATAAATCAACAGCCTGCAACTTATTGGCCCACAAACTTCAGAATTAGCCTTGGTATTGTTTTTCTGTTTTATGATAAAACATACCTCTGTTGTTTCCGTTTTTATCTCTCAGATGTGGATGAGTGCAGTGATCGCAACATGGCTTGTAAGGGTCTTAATGAGGCCTGCATTAACGAGGAGGGCTCGTTCCGCTGCGAGTGTGCCGAGGGATTCATCCGCAGAGACAGCATATGTGTGGAAAACGTGTTACCCAGTAAGTTAACCCACGGGATGCTTTTATTATGTGATACACACACTTGAACAAATTAGGGGAACCTTATGTGAAACTTGGTGATAACATATTATTTATTTTGTTTATTTTGAAACAATTATGAAAAAAAGGTTTACTAATGACTCGTTTGGAGAGACCATATACGTATGCAGTGGTGTACAGTAGTCTACCTTTTGTATACTGCAGTGATTTTCAACCTATGGGCCGGGGCCCACTGGTAGGCCCTGAAGGTATACCAAGCGTGCCTTGAAATAATATTCAAAAAATTATAATCACATTTTGGGGTGTGTGTTGCTGCTGATTTATGTGAGTTTTATTCGTAATCGGGTCAGAGGTGGGCCCCGAACATTTGTGATAATTTCGAGTGGGCCCCAAGTTGGAAAAGGTTGGGAACCCCTGGTATACTGTATATTTGGGCAGCTATTGGTGCATATAAATAGTTTCCCAAACTAGCGGCTGGGGCCCCTCGGGGGGTACGGAGGGAAGGGAGTGTTTCAGAGGCCGAGGGAGGCATTGTTAACATCTGAAAGAATTTTGATAGTGATCTTCTAGTCATCCTGTTAAAGGGGTATGCCACTATTTTGGCTGGGGTTTATTAAGGTGGTAAAGTGTCTTATTTTTCATGTTAAGCGTTGTAAGAAAAGTTAAAAGAGGGAATATGTCGCTAAGCTAGTGAAAGTCAATGGATCCGTGTAGCATTGTAGCATGCTACACGGATGTAGGATGTAACATAGTCAAATGTTCTATCAAACACCTTCCTTGGCGGAGGTCTGCACTCGGAGTGCATTTCCAGTTTATTTATTTAATGTTTGCACTCTCGTAGTTTCATCTTTTCATATTTTGGACGTTATAGTGAGTCACTAACCCAGACGTTGCATGTGATGCACCACACTGGTCTAAATCATGTGAATCTGTGACCCACCACCCTGGTCCAAATGATGTGAATCTCAATCTAATGTGACCCTTGGGGATTAAAAACCCGCTGAAGCTGAAGCGGGGATTTGGGTTTGCCGCAAGCTGTTTTATTAAGTGTAGGTTCAATATTAAGCCTGGATTTGAACAATTATGATGAAAGTCATTTTGACAGGCATTGCTATCTTTTTTGGTTTCTCTAGCCGAGCCAGAAAAGGGCTTATTTGATTACAGGATGGATGATGAGATCCTAGGAACTGCATTGAAATACAGTAGTTATGATATAAAAACCCCTTTGACACACTGCTGCGATCATTCTTCATTCATGATCATTCATGCTCTAGGTTAGTGTTTCCCAACGGGGGCAGAACAGCCCCTCAGGGGGGCGTTGGGGAGCCCCACGGAGGGTGTTGAGAAGGATACAGCTGAGTGGGGGCAGGGCTTAGTTAACATTGAGGACCATTAGTCTATTCATTTTTCAATAATGGAGGGGCAGACCTATCATGAGGTCAAGGTGGCATTGGGAGACTTATGATGAGGTCAAGGGGGCGTTTGGAGGCTTATGATGAGTCCAAAGGGGCGTTTGGAGGCTTATGATGAGTCCAAGGGGGCGTTTGGAGGCTTATGATGAGGTCAAGGGGGCGTTTGGAGGCTTATGATGAGGTCAAGGGAGCGTTTGGAGGCTTATGATGAGGTGAAGAGGGCGTTTGGAGGCTTATGATGAGGTCAAGGGGGCGTTTGGAGGCTTAAGATGAGGTCAAGGGGGCGTTAGCTTATGATGAGTCCAAGGGGGCGTTTGGAGGCTTATGATGAGGTGGAGGGGGCGTTTGGAGGCTTATGATGAGGTCAAGGGGGCGGTTGGAGGCTTACGATGAGGTCAAGGGGGCGGTTGAGAAAAACTGCTCTAACTGAACCTGTTCAGGGTTTGTTTGATGATGACAGGGCAAATGACAAGGCCCTAGGGCTGGATTGAATTAAAATTCATTTTGAAATGTTTCCATCTTTTCTGTTTTTTCCCCCCTCTCTAGCTGAGCGTGAGAAGGGGCTGTTTAATGAAATCCTGTTTAAATGTTTCTATCTTTTCTGTCTTTCCTCTCTCTAGCTGAGCCAGACAAAGGCTTGTTTGACGACATGACGGATGACGAGGTCCTGGTCCTCCAGCAGATGTTCTTCGGCGTAGTCATCTGTGCCCTGGCCACGCTGGCCGCAAAAGGAGACATGGTCTTCACAGCCATCTTCATCGGAGGCCTCGCAGCCATGGCAGGCTACTGGCTATCAGAGAAAGGAGATCGCATGCTGGACGGACTATTTAAAGGACGATAGATAGACACCTAATTTACAAAACAAAATATACTACAACGACAGCAGAAAGACTTGTAAAAAAAAGTACTTTTTTTTTTTTTTAAATAGATGTTCAGGTTTAGAACACACTTTGATTTATGTGGGCTGCATGGATGCAAGTCAAGGGTGCCAGTGCTGGTTTTGAATAACAGGAAATGGATTGCCTCTGGGCAGGTCGGTTTGTGTAGAATTCTTGCACCTTTGGTCAGGTGCGTCGGAGAAGAACCCCTGGTTCACCAACGTTAGAGAAAAGAAAGCTCTCGCACACTGTTCACATTTGCAAGGTTTACAGCGATGTTTCGGTCTACTGACCTTCAAGCAATTCAAATAAAAAAACGAAACGTCACAGTAAACCTTGCCAGTGTGAACAGTGTGCGGGAGCTTTCTTTTCTTTGCCTCTGTGAAGGTGAAAGCCCAGGAATATCACAGCATTCAACTGAATTTTCCCTGACTAAACAGTGTAACATCAAAAAGGCGTAATGAAGTGAAAGGATTCTTTGTTTTATTGGGCAAGTGCCAAGTCTAACGTTTCGACGTTGTTACGTCTTATTCAGAGTCAATATGGTAAACCTGATTTGCCATATCAACTTTGAAGAAGACGTGAAAACGTTGAAATGTTAGTCTTGCCACTTGCCCAATAAAACAGTATTTTTTCCACATCTGGGGTGAATTTCTCAAAACCAAAGTTGCTTACTACATTAGTTACTTTGTTGTTTTCAATGCATTTTCCCATTGGCAACTACCAAAGTTGCTAACAGGCTAACAACTTCTATTTTGAGAAACTCACCCCTGAAGAGGCTCCGGTGACTCTCTTCTTTGCCTGCTGTTACTAGTCCTTTCCTGTGACACACCAGATTGTGAAGTACAGGAGCACGGAGGATGTTGCCCTTATCTACGATTCTTTACAAAATTATTACACAACTTACATATGTGCGGCATGAGAAATGACAATGCCTGGCACAGAAGTAAAAGGTATGCATGGAAAC